>NW_028280826.1:7500-134442 GCF_059751285.1 Brachycentrus maculatus | reverse complement strand
ACGCTATTGCTATATAGTTATATGATTTTCATAAATGGTAAGAATTTATTATGTTAATTGCATACAGTTATATAAGCGCAGGGCTGATCACCATTCCTTTATGTTTTTAACGATCAAGAAAACACTGTTTCTTTACAGTGCATCCGTTTTCTAAGGTTAATAGTTAGCGCGTTTTACTACCGTACTTGAAGGATCCTGGTTCGATTCTCAGGGGGAAGAAGCAAATACTACTTTTCACTCTAATATTTATTTTGATACTACCCTGGACTGGTACCTGGAGCTTCGGGTTTATCACCTTGCCATCATGTAAGTAACGATCAAGAAAACACTGCGTCAGTGCGATGCAGTGCTCTATCCACTATTGGGTGCGAATAACGATTAAAAGAAGAAAAAATAAAGAATAGGTCACAGCAAAAATGTTTACCAAGCAAATCTCTGAACTAGACAAATGTTTTAAAAAGAAACTCATTTAACTTCAAATATTTAAACAGTTAAAATAATTTGATTGATTTGTAAGTCATAACGAATTTCCTGTTTTTAAATTAAATATTATTTTAATTAATCCAACAGATTTTGACAAAATTTATTTAACTGTCAGAAAATATAAAAGACTAGTTTTAGTAATAGAGTTTACATCAAGAAAATCGTATTATTTATTGTTAAGACACGTTTCGCTAATTAAAATTTAATGAATTCAAGTCCTTGTTTTATGTTTTTTTCATGGCGCGGAATGGAGAATTTTTAGCAGCTAGTAATAGTTAAATTATAATTTTTAACAACATTTTTAAAGTTGATTTCCAGATAACATTTATAAGCAAAACAGCAATAGCGAAAAATACGGTAAAAATCGTCTCAGGTCGAAATGGGTTGAGTGTGTAATTTAATGTGGTTTATTCTTGGTAATTATTTCTTGGAAACCCTCAAGAGATGAAATAACAAGATATAACAGTATCATTCTCGTATTTTGAGGTACTTAATTAAAATTTAAACACGAACCTCATTTATTTTTCTTATAATTTGATGTGAATTAAGGAATTTTCCTCTTAACATATGTTGAAAACATCATAAGTATATCAAATATGAAGACAATTTAGACTTTCAATGCCGGATTATTTTAACAGAACTGGGATAAGGGTGCTAACAGTTTTAATCCCATGATCCTATTATTATTATTTTATTTTTATTTGAATGATGAGAGTAAGAACAGATGTTGTGTTTTAAAAAAAATATTTTAACATTAAATTTAAAGTTTTAGCAAAATGAAAAAATGAAAGTATCAGGCCAAAAAATACAACAACAAAAATGTATTACACAATAACAGGGAATATGAACAAGATGTGATTGATATTCTACTTGAACTATAACATTCCAATAAAATGATATCTCAAGACTGAATAAATGTAAATGAGTTGGAATGTATTAGAGTTCAATGCAATAGTATTTGTAATAAATATAATAAAAATACTGAAAACGCCACACAAAATAGGTCACTAATATTTTAATTTATGTATGTAGTTTTTACGTAAGTTTGTTTTCATGAATTATCGAAATATCCTGTGGCAACATGAAAAGGTCCGAATGAGAAATTCGCATTTACTTGGTTCGATTTCCTTCTGTGTACATTCGGATAATATATTCATGCACATATTGACTGGGAGCGTATGACAGGTGAAAATTTTTGATTTTTTTAAACAATCTTAAAATGATAAAGGATAAATCAAGTGTCTACATTGTAATGCAATACTTAAACATTGAACGTTAAACCATTAAAATTTATGTGATCTTACCTAAATACATTTTAAAATCAGATAATTAAAAAAAATCTATCTAATTTTACAATATGTAATATGAAATAGTTTTAATTTATTTATGTTATAGTTAAACGCTTAATTTGTACAACTGACCACCTTGCGCTTTCGCCCATAAAAAGGAATCTACATAAAGTACAAATATTACAACGAATTTTATTCATCATTAATCATTAATATAAAATATTTATACACTTTTGAAACTTTCAAGAACCTACCAGATATAAAAATAAGCTCATATTTCCTGTACAAAGAAAAACTCAGCAACGAAAAGTCCTGAATTCATGGAAAACTACATGGCAATCACACTAAATATATAAATTTATTCAAATTTATTTACTTTCAACGTCAACGAGTTTGCAAAAATCTACCAAACATTCCGAAAAATTCATCAACTATTTCTGTAAAATATATTTCGAGTAACGAATGATGTTATTTAAGTACATGAAAAATATTTCTAGGAAAAAAAAACACTTTCGTACTACCGTCATATTACTTAATACATTTTTTTACAAGGTGAATTTTTGTTTTGTCATTATTCAAAAAAAAAATTTCAATTTCATGCTTTTTCGGCTCACTATTAAAAATAAGTATCAAATTGTGGTAAAGTGGGTCTGAACCCATAAACTCTGTGCATTTAGTACAAATTATAATAATATAATAATAAATCAGTTTTGATTCGTTATATTTTATTACTCAATAAATTATAAATGGCATGATGAAATATTTCATGTTATTTTATAATTTAATGCTTGCGTTTCAGTAATATAATATGATGTACTTGAAAGCAACGGTCTTCAATTCGGCAATAAACCACACCTGCCCTACTAGCCTTCGTGTGTAGTCGGGACCTTCATTGTGTATGCTCGTCGCGTACACTCTCATAATGGCCAAGAACTGAGGACATCTAAACACAAGTTTGTTCAGTAAAACAATGCTTGTTTTCCTATGAAACTTCAATTCGGCAAAGTCTGTTAACGAAACTGCCAAGAAAGTCATTTTGTACGCGGGATTTTGATATGCTTCCAAAGTGTTTAGCATAAAATAATAAGCACGCGAATATTCTTTGATAATAATAAATACAGTGTTTACACGCATATTGCGGGGTAAGAAGATGTTCTCGGGAATTATGTAAATTAAAAAAGGAAATTCTGAGAGGGAAAATTTCCGTTAATAAGTCACAAATTTTACCCCGCAACACATTGATGGGGGAAGGCTCAAAAGTTTGCTAGGAAAATTTTGAAAACATAAATAATAATTATTTTGGAAAATTTGTAAAGCAACATTTTCGTAAAATTCTACCTCAAGGGCGTTTTTAAGAGAAATTATATGATACGTTGTTTGTTCTTGGACAATACAATAATAACAGTAAAGTCGAAGGTTTACTTTCCTTTGGGTATACCGTCAGATTGTCTGATCAAATTTATCGCATCTGGTACATCCGGCTCGGATCCATTAGGGTCATATGACCATCAAAAGCTCATTAAGCATTTTTTTTAAATATGACAACGTAAATACTCAATATTTTACAAGTAATTATTTAAAAACACGGGATTTTGAAAAAAAACAAACATTTTTTTAACTTTCACAAAAAATATACCACGAGAGTAGTTTTAAATAATGTTTTTTTGTTTATACAATTACAATTGTCCATTAGTACCATCATTGCCAGAAAACTCGCTAAGTATGTATGAAGAAATATTCATGGAGCAGTTTGTCATTCAAGGCAGATTTATACACAGGGATGGTCGCGTGGTCGGTCCCTCACGCGCTGGACTGACCAAATAAAGAAGCTAGGATATTTTCCTAAAATGACTTCACTTTGTAGACCAAGCAGCATGTTGGGTGGCATGACATAGTAAATACACACGAGGCCAAATGCTTGACCACGATCACTCTGATAATAATGAACGATCAAGAAGTAGTTTTGCTTAATAATAAAATATGACAATCTCGAGAAATACCGGACTTCACAGTATAGTGATTCTCGCGTTTAACTTTATTTTTGTTGAACTATAATGTTCTAGATCCTAATTATAGGGGGGCTACTTATTTTTATTTTTATTTTTAGGTACAATATTTATTAAATACTACCCAAAGATCGGAGCTGATCACCTTATCTAAAATTTAAGGTTCTTTCGTGAATACTTTTTTTACATATGTTTTCTTCTAACCCTTATCCGCTCTCAACGGTGCATAGGGCGCTGCATCGTATTGACGCAGTGTTATCTTGATCGATACTTACATGAAGGCAAAGTAATCACTCCTGCAGTTCAGGGACCAGTTAATATTAAATAAATATTTGAGTGTAAAATCACTATATTTACATAAGAAAAAACATTTGTTAAGTTGAAGTTAATATGGGTAAAACAATAAAATGGAGTTCAGATCATGTAAAAGATGAAACAAAAGGCATGACGCAAGAGAAGCGTAACTTCGATGATCTAGGAAAGTAGGCTATATGTCCAACACTGGGCCCAGTGTTGCCGAAAAGCTGATTGATAAAAAAATACAATTACAGAGCGAGCAGTGTTGTTCATCACAACTGTTATACACAACTTTTATGAAAATAACCGTTTTAAAAAATTATCCGATTGTTTTTTATCTGTATTATACATGACATAAGCTTAATCTGCAAAGCGTCCAGTCCATCTATTAGGACTTAATATGCAGGAGAGAGTCAAAACATTTAATGATCAAACGGAGATCATTGATCCTTGATTAAAATAATTGCACTTCTACATACATACAAAAATTACATTTTTATTATTAACTTTAATTATCTTGTATTTCTGCTTCTAAGGTGGAAAATGCAAGTTATTGCCATCTGTGATAAAATATTCGTAGCTCAATCCCTCTCATTATAAAACCTCCACAAAATGATGAAAATAACTTAACAATGAAATGTTTATTTAATTTTAATGCTAAATATATATCACAAATTTTTAATGTGTGGATAAAAAGCGTCACCAGTGATTAAATTCGTATAAAATAATCTTTTAATTTCTCAAAGAACCAAGGATTGAATCTCGGATATAGAGTGAGCTTTCGATTTTCCTATTTTCTTTTGGTTTGCGTCTTTGCTGGGGAGTTAGTTTAGTCAATCAGAGCATAGGTGGCTGGTAGACCTCTCTTTTTTTAGATAATGTATTTTGTATTCAATAAATATAGTATTCTTTTTGTATATTAAAAAAAAAACAATTATATTACTTAAACGTAAAATTCAATATATATATATATATATATATATATATATATATATATATATATATATATATATATATATATATATATATATATATATATATATATATATATATATATATATATATATATATATATATATATATATATATATATATATTTATATATATATATATAAATATATATATATATATATATATATATATATATATATATATATATATATATATATACATATATATATATATATATATATATATATATATATATATATATATATATATATATATATATATATATATATATATATATATATATATATATATATATATATATATATGTATATATATTTATATATATATATATATATATATATATATATATATATATATATATATATATATATATATATATATATATACATATATATATATATATATATATATATATATATATATATATATATATATATATATATATATATATATTATATATATATATATATATATTTATATATAAATATATATATATATATATATATATATATATATATATATATATATATATATATATATATATATATATATATATATATATATATATATATATATATATATATATATATATAATATATATATATATATATATATATATTTATATATAAATATATATATATATATATATATATATATATAATATATATATATATATATATATATATATATATATATATATATATATATATATATATATATATATATATATATATATATATATATATATATATATATATATATATATATATATATATTTATATATTATATATATTTATATATTTATATATATATATATATATATATATATATATATATATATATATATATATATATATATATATATATATATATATATATATATATATATATATATATATATATATATATATATATATATATATATATATATATATATATATATATATATATTTATACATATTTATTTATATATAAATGAATTTATACATATTTATTTATATATAAATATATTTATATATATATATATATATATATATATATATATATATATATATATATATATATATATATATATATATATATATATATATATATATATATATATATATATATATATATATATATATATATATTTATATATATATATATATATATATATATATATATATATATATATATATATATATATATATATATATATATATATATATATATATATATATATATATAAATATATATATAAATATACATATATATATATATATATATATATATATATATATATATATATATATATATATATATATATATATATATATAAATATATATATAAATATACATATATATATATATATATATATATTATATATATATATATATATATATATATATATATATATATATATATATATATATATATATATATATATATATATATATATATATATATATATATATATATATATATATATATATATATATATATATATATATATATATATATATATATATATATATATATATATATATATATATATATATATATATATATATATATATATATATATATATATATATATTTATATATATATATATATATATATGTATTAATATTTTTTCTTCATTTTTGTCAATCTTATCAAATATATCAAAGAAGAGGGAATCAATATTAAAATATTTTTTAATTAAGGAAGAGAGAGAGTAGAAAAAAACTATCCCCTGGGTAGTTTTGTCCACCTGACGCAATTTGTGAACTTTTTCCTCAGCACCCTTTTGTGCTCTCCATTTTACTTTCTTCAGATACCCAGGGAATAATTTTTAAATTTTATTTTAAGTTTAAAAAGAGATAATTTTTCAAGCTATAATATTTCAAAAGAAAAACCTACTTAGCCATAATACAGCTTATCACTGTTTTTGTTGTTGTTTATTTTTACGGTAAACTCATACATAAAATATAATGAAGGTTTGTTTTCTTCGGAAAATAATAAATAAACAGTAGTAACTATCACGTTAATGCAGCAATTGATGTTTGCGTTAAGTAAGATTCTTCTTTTTCTAGGTCTTATCCTGCATTTTTGTGCATTGTGTTGATTTGGTGTTAATTTTGATTTTAAAGCCCACAGGCTTATTAATTTATGCGAGACCAGCTTCACTGCTCGATATTCCTTTATCTAGGACGTCCTGTGCTACTTCGTAGGTATCTGTCACTGATCGCTCCATCGTCTTCATGACCAGGTCGTTCCATCTAACTGATTGTTGCTCATTCAATCTCATACCTTCAATATATCTTATATCTTTAAGCTAACAGGGCTTCTTCTGTAAAAATACTAAAAAATACCCACTTAGAACTTGTTTTTTTTGCACGCATCTGATACAAAATCAATTTAAAATATGTATCGGTTTATATTTTTTCTTTTTCTCACCAATCGTGCAGTGCATCATATTGACGCTGTGTTATCTTGATCGTTACTTACACGAGGGCAAAGTGATCATTCCTACACTTCAGGGGCCAGTCCAGAGTAATATTAAGTAAATATTATAGTGTGAAACCAATATTATTTATTTTCACCCCCCTCCCCTGGAATCGAACCCGGGACTTCCAGCACCGTAGCTAAACACTCTTACCATTACACTACGGAAGCGAATATATGTGTGTGTGTTATCCTCTCTTTTGAAAGCTATAAGTAAAGTATGGACATTTTTTCACGATAGAAAAATGTCCATTTATGAAAAAAAAAATTATTACCTGAAAAATATGTATGTTATTAAATTTTAGAACACATTGAAACTTTTGTAGAATGAAAGATACCGAAGCCGTTAGAATTATCTGAACTCACTCCCCAAAATGCTCCATTTAGTCTTATCTCTGATTTATCACACAAAAAACCCAATGATTGATCGCAGTAATTTATAAATCACAAGGCTTTTTGAGATTTACCTCGTTACATTATCTTCTGGCGTGAGTCACACAACCCATCTTCCGCGCGTCAAATGTTAACTAAAACTCGGTAATCTGAAAACGGTGAATGTGTTTTGTTAACCTGCAAATTTATACGTTTAAATGAACAAACTTCCGTGCTCACACGCGCGGTGTTTATCTACCCACGCCCGTGTGCCGGTTGCAGTATAGGGAAGAGGTATACACGCTCGACTTCGCTTACCAATTTCCCGCTATATGCACTCAATTTCCTTGAGACGAAAACTCTGGCATCGGCGACAAAAAACGCCGAAGGTCGGAAGCGAAACGTGGATCTAATAAAACGAAAATGCCTCAGACTTTAGTAAAGTTTTCCGTTGTATCGGCTCGGGTAGGCACGCACGTGATGGGCCAGCCCTAATCAAATATTTAAAGAACGAACTCGTCGAAGGTTTTTTGTATATTTTTGCTAGTGAAAATGAAGGGGTTATGTATAAAATTTGATGGTTTGGCCCCTCGGTAAATTATTCAAATATCAATAGCACCCCAATTTATTTTGTAATATAAAGTAAGACCCAAAAACAAAGATTCTTTACATATTCATTATTAATTCGTTTTAACCTTCGATGAAAACTTTACATAATTTCATTCTGATAATAATTACAGAATTAAATTGTGCTTACTTAACCGTACGTATATGATGTTAATATTTATAGTTTACATTTTAATACAAACTATGGTTTTAAATATAAGTATGATATTTATTTATGTTCAGATTCATTTTATATTCTAGGGGTAGAATGCATTTTCTTGTTGGAGGATATACTTTGATTTTTCTTTCTTACTCTAAATTTACCTTCCTAGGCTCAAAAATATAATAAGACCTTTGTTTCCCATATTATTCGTTTTACGCTTATTGTTGACCTGATTGATAGTCTTAGTTATATTGTTACTTTCTCTTCGAATAGTGTTAAAGAAAAATGATAAAATTTTCTAGTAAAATAGTTACATTAAATCCGTTAAAAAATCTTAATAATAACCACAAAAGCAAATAACTCAAAATTTTAATTTTAAATAATATTTTTGAATCTAAAAAAACAGTTAAATCTAATAAAATAAATACGCTGTTCACTTTGAAAAGTATAACAATATTGTAATGTAGGTGAAAAAATATTTCAAGTATGCTTTTTGAACACCAGATTTGATAAGTTTAATAGTGCCGGTAAATATATATTACCCACACTAAACGTGAATATTTGTTCAGATTTTTCCTAAGAAATATCAAAAATTGAATATGCTGTCTTTTGAACATGCAAAATAAGTTGAATTTGTTGCAAAAAATTGCTACATATCAAAAGTATACTTATTTAAAATATAATGCATCTCAATTTTTTTTCTTGACACGCTACAGTGAAAATAATTATCCAGATAGATACCCTGTTGACCAGTTAATGTATTTTCTACTTTATCTTTATTTAGTTTTATTAAAGGCAAAAAAACTGAGTTATTTTAATTCTAAAGTACTTCAAGTACAAAGTAAGTCTGGGTGGAATTCTTTACAGCACTTAAGTTTAGTTTGAGATTCTATTATAGATCTGCCTTTAGACATAACGGAGAAGCCATTAGTTGAAAACTTCTAAAAATATTACTCAAGGCCTCTTTTAAAACTTGCACGTAAAACTACTGTACTATTGATAAGAATTTAAAGATGGGATTTTTTATAAATAAATATAGATTGCGTAAAGAACTAAGCTTTACTTTTATTCTGTAGCTTTTCCAAAATGATGTTTAATATGTTTTTTGTCGAGTTAATGGGATGTGATTTAGTTGATACCGTGACGTGATTCTAAAGTATTATGTATTAAATATATTTCCTTTAAATATACGCCAAACCTAACAACAATGGTGTGACATATCCGAGACCCATCCTCTTTCTCATTTCCGTGCAGGCGCCCAATTTTGAGTAATATACGCCTCATCTCCCGATCATCTTTCAAATATTGTCAGTGTTCAACAAGATATGCTGTCAATCAAGCTTAGCTCCATTCATCCTGTTACTAAAAGTGATTAGGTTTCGTGAGTGCGTGTCATATTTGATACCCCCTTGTCCCTTATGTCACAATTTCTGCATTCTTCCCTAAAATGAACTCGTGTTTTACTGAAATGCGGAAGGCAATCACAGAGATGTTATGATTTGTATCATCCATTATCGGAAGTGAATAAAAAACGATATTTTACGGGATAAAAGTAACTATAAAAGATTTCTCAAAAATGATGGTAACGATGAAAATAGATTTTGATTCTGACCATATTTGATCATATTTGCGATAGATGGAGTAGAATATATATTATGGGATACAGATGATGTAACTAAAGTAACTCCGAGTAAAAGGCATTACTTTTACGTAGCAAAAAAAGAAAAGTAATATCGGGTAGGAAGAAGAAGGATGCCAGCAATGGCTAGGGTACCGATTCGGTACTGCATACCTACATATATCCGTACAAACTTTTGTATGAACGCTTTGTATTCTTAGTATACTAGCCCCAAAAACCTGACATGAAATGAAAATAATTTCAATATCCTACATTTTTCTTTTGATTTAGTTTATCGTTTTTCCATAGACACAACATTCATATTGTTGTTTTAATTTATTTTATGCAAGTTATTATGATTTTTTAGATAGAATCAATTGGCAACATTCTTGCAAATATAATATAATTCGTATGAATTTATTTCAGTCATTTGATTTTTCTATTGGATGGTTTTTGTGAGATAATGGGGAAAATGATATTTTTAGGTGAAATATTATTAATAATAATCATCAATAATAAAACCCTTATCCGCACCCCAATGGTGCAAAGGGCACTGCGTCATATAAACGCAGTGTTATCTTGATCGTTTACACATGAAGGAAAGGTAATCAGCCCTCCGCTTCAGGTACCAGTCCAGGGTAATATTGAATAAATATTACAGTGAAAAAATCACTAATATTTATTTGACCCCCCTGGAAATCGAACCCGGGACCTCCAAAAGGGTAGCCGAGCGTGCTGACCATTACACTACGGAGGCGGACAAACTTAACTGAAATATTATATAAAATAAAATACTTACTAAAATTAAATACTTACTGAAATATTAATAAAAATTAACTGAAATATTAGTTTTAAGTTTTGTGTTACTGTACTTAAAATAGTAATATGGTTATGATGGATAAGAGTTAAAAACTAGAAGTAACACAATCCAATTCTTATACATAAATAAAAGTTTAATTAAAACACTTAATTTTATATTTTATCACTTTTCGGTTAGTATTAAGTAGTGACATGGGCAAAAAATACCCTTGAGATAATTTTCGGTAAATCTTAATTGATTTTCAGGCTGTAATGAAAAGTTACAGAGATAAATTCTCAGTTTCTCGAATCCGTATAATTCACCTAACCACGAGTCATCAAACTTTCCCGAACAAGTAAGGAGGCTTGCCGTTTTCAATTGCGCTTAAACTTAACACGTAACTGTCTAGTCAGCCGAATAAAGCAATTAAAACCAAGTTTCTTGTAACTTGTCCTAAATGAAGAATATCTTATACGAACTAATATGAAACCCCTAAACTGTAATCTGAAAAATAAACTTCTGTTTTATGTTTCACGTGATCCTGTAAATACGCTTTATTGTAATGTAACGCAAAGTTTTAAACGCTTTCATGCTCGTAAAACGAAATAATGCTATCCGAGCTATTAAGGAAAATTGGTCACTAAGTGTGCGAAAATAATGATGAAATTCGTAACAGTTAAAACTTTTGACTGTACCCACATTATTTTGTATTTTACTATACAACATTCTCAATTCAGGGGGTAACTTTCTTATTCAAAATATTACCTGTTTTAATATTATATTCAAGTAATAACAAACTAATTTTTTAAAATAAAAATATTTTGTATTATTAAAACGATTTAAATTATTTGTTCACCTCTATAGTACAGTAGTATACGCGTTTAGCTACCGTATGCAGGAATAGGGTTTTTATTTCTAGGGGCATCAAAATAATTTAAAGTAATATTCGGTTTCAGAATATTTATTCTCTCATCAGCTCAACTATAGTTATATCAGTTTATAGTTGACCTGATGAGGGAATTTGTATTCCGAAACCGGTAGTTGTGAAGTATTGTTTTTGTATTACACAAAGTGAACGATGAATGATAAGGAGAGTGCTACCTACATATGATTAAATCTACTGGATCTAGAAAAAATAAAAATTAAAAACTCGTTTTTTTTTATTTGTTTGAAGTCACATTGTTTGCCTTAAGATTATCACCGTATATTATATGTACAACCAAGTATTTTTGTTTAAATTTGTTAGTAGTTTCATGTCATGCGTGATTTTATAGCGTATATTTAACATCCTGTAAAAATGGCTTATCCTTGAAATGATTCTACGTTTTTGATGAACATTTTTTCTTGTGGTGTCACAAAAACTAAAGTTTTGCAAAATTTAACCGCAAACTAATTTTCCTATCAACAATAATTAAACTTTCACTCACACTCCTTTGACCCATTCTCTTCTGTCTACTCATTAACGACTGTATCTTAAAACCCACAATAAATTTTCCTTATCGCCCATCTGATAAATAATACATAAAATCATTACGAAATAATTCATTAGTGAAGCTCGATAGTGAAACATTTTGTAAATTCGTATATTTTCCGAATAAATTATTTTGGGTAGAGATCCACCCTTATAAACGATACTTACTTTTATTCCATTTCTACAAGGACTAACGTATAAAAATATTATCTTTAATTTCCATTTCTTACAATACTTTCTGATAACATGCCAGTTACAAAGGAGGGTAATATTCGTGAATTCGTGAAATAATCCTGAAATGTCTACAAACATTGTGATAACTAGATAACGTTCACATATATTGTTAATTGCTAGGTGAAAAATATTGGTTATGTCTGCATAATTCATAATTTTTGTTTTACAACGTTAGAAAATTCAGTTACTAACATAATAAAACTTTTCCAACGTAAATATTATTTAATAAGAGTTCTTTTCAAATGGAGGAATTTTTTTGTTGTTGCAATAAACATTTTCTACAGTTTTAATTTTAAACTTTGCTGAAAACTGATTGCTTTGTAGAATGTTAAAATTAATTATATTTATATATATTACGCCATACAAGAGGTATAGTTGGTACAGAAAATACGGATTTATCGCGTTATTTTTACAAGACACGAATTGTTTCGCATTTTGTTAGAATAGCATAAAAAATTCTTAAAAGAAAAAAACTTTTTGGTCTCCGCAAATTTATTTCCACAGACAAGCAAAGGATAAGCTCTTGGCAGCCTTGATGGGGGATGTTCCGATCCCGCCAATTAATTACGCTTACTCGCTACAAGTTCTTCTAGGAGGATGAGATCAGAAGGGAAGGAAAGGGAAAGGGCTGTTCCACGAAAGCTTCGTCAATCCACTGAACGTGACAATTATCCCTCTCGTGGGTCAGAAACTTTTTATATGCCGCTCCAGTGATTAATCGATCAACCGTTAGAGCTACGTATCTATGCGTATAAAAAGGCTCTAATCATGATCGTGAACTTGAAGCAGAGCGTACATATGGAACAACAAGGTAAGAAATTTTCAATAATTTCAGAAGATGTATATTTAATCTCAGGTTTTAACTTACAGTTACGACAATGTTTATTTTAAAAAATCCAGTCATCAAATTAAATATATTATTCGTACATGAGGACACATTTTTAACGTTCTTCGTGACACATGGTTAAAATATATTAACGCAAACCAAAAAATATTTTTCCACTTACGTGTTACAGCAAGGATATTAGCAAATAAGTATAAAAAAATATTTAAGCAATAAAATGATTATTACAGTACTTAAAACAATGTGAATTTAAATCAATTTTTTATATATTTTATTATTTAAAATTAATAGGTTCTTCAGTTAATTTTAAAAGAATAAATTTAAATTATTATTTTATATGGTGCTTAAGGCATTGCCTCGATCAGACCTAGTATTAGCTTGATTATAAATTATAAAAAAGTCCATTATAGGCAGTGCTATGGCAGTCTTTTGCTCCAGATTCTTGGATACTAGAATAAAATAAATTTGATAGCGTTAGTGAATGAAGGACATTACTGCTACATGGGGACGAAAATGGAAGAGAAACAGTATGAAAGAAAAGGAGACCATCAGAAAAAGCTATAGAGCTTGGAATCATACACAGTATTTCTACAAGCTTTTATAATATTTATGTAGCAAGAAGAAAGTAAGAGATCTTTAAAGAAAATCGATATTATTGCTACCTGGTAGAAAAAAAATATGTAAAAAATGGTGTTGTTATATACATTTGAAAATGAATGTTTTAACATTAATTTATTACGGGTGTATTTTTCGTACATCAACCCTTCAATATCGATTTAGAAAAAAATCTGTATAGACGGTCGGTTAATTTTTAAGTGACCATATCAGAATTTATCGTTGCGTTGCGCCCACTCAAGGGCTTATGTCTCAATGATTTATTAGTAGTGGGGTCTAAAAGTTTCCGACCTGTTGGAGCCAACCTAGTAAAACCAATCAATTTAAAAATGTTTATCGTTTTCAAACTTGATACTTTTTTTAGGATGAATGTTTGTTACGTTAAGTCTTCATGATAATGTTCTCGTAAACAGTAGGTCGAACGGTCTTTAATTGGTGACATCGTATTAAAACGTTCATGTTTTCAAGATTTGATTTTTATTCTGATAACAAACAACTATTGTTTTAAACCAGTTTTAGGCTAAAAAGTAGGTTGTCTACATAATGATATTTATCATTTAGAAGTGCCATTGTGTAATCGGTTGTGATATAAAGTAAACATTAAACGCTTTATCTGAACTTTAATCGGTCTCTCTTTTTTACTTGATTTAAAAGTGTTTTAAATTTTATCTTGTTTTTATGTGTTCATATTTTTCAACGACCAAGAGATAAATCATCACCAAGAAAATTTAAGTTCATTGTTTCGTTTAAAAATCTTATTCCTACAGTTTATCTTTACGATTTTGTTTCCATTTACGTTATACAGCTTCAAATGCTATTTACGACTCTCAAGACATCTCTCTTGATATTTATACTGCAGAAAGATATTTTACATTTTAATTAATTTAAGAATGATTATACGTACGTATTTTTGGTACGTAATACATAGTCGTAACAATCGGCGGGTATGTATGAGGAGATGCATGAATGTGGAAGAGGCGAAGAATGTTTGCAAAGACAGAGTGGTGTGGCGTTCTATTCTCTCTGCCTACCCCTGCGGGGAAGCGGCGTGATGGTTAGTTAGTTAGTTTATTACGACTTTTGAAATATACTTTCAGCATTTTCGTGCGCAATTTAAACAATTTTTGTCATCTTTTTGGTGGATTGACCGCTAATATCTCTTTATTTTATTCCTATTATATGTAAATATTTATAAAATTTTAATGCCAAAAATTGTAAAACATTACTTTTAGAAAAAAAAATAATGAAAATCACAACAAAAAGTCAGTTCAATTTATTATTGTATTTTTGGTAAGGGACAAGGTGTTAATGCGACATTAATTTTTAATTTTTTGATTTAAATAATATACAATATCTCCGACTGGTGTTTTTAGTTGATGCTGTAAAAAATAAAGTGCGATAGGAAAACATTATTTTTACGATATATTTTAAGCATAATGCTGAATGATTGTGTAATTTGTCGAATATTCCTTTCGTTTTAATATTCATTATCTTTTGGCACTAGGCTGGAATTTTTGGACCTTACTGCGTTTATATTTATTGCCTGCCAAATGCCGTTCAGTAAGAGGTAGGTTTTGTATTTTTTCATAAACATTATAGATGAAAATTATTACTGCTGAATGAGATCGTTCATATTCAAGAATGTAATTTATTCAACAATAATTTAGTTTGACTTCTAACGTGGTGAACGTTTTATATTACACATTAAAGTGTGCTTATAATTGTGAAAGGGGAGGAGTGATTTAATTAAAGATGATTTGTGAAAATAACTTCAAATTTTCATTTTAAGTTAGAGGTAAATATAGTTCCCAACATTTTGTGAACTAATTATATAATTTACAGCAAACATAGTGTTTCTGACATCTCAATATATGCTCAGTATGTCAGAGGGTAGAAATTTGGTTTATGATACAATATTCAGCACCACTAATCTGTTTGATTAAAAATTAACCACACAAGTTGAATTTAAATCCGCCAATGAAGGGTGGATTTCATTGAGCAACTGTTTTGAAATATAAACCGATTCGTTTGAAACATGTCAGAATTAATTATTCTCTGATTGATGGATTAATCCAGAAGCGCGATCGTATTGATTTAAAATGTTTTAGGTTACCAACAAATTGGTTTCGTATTTTTAAATTAAGATAACTTTATTTTAAACGATAATAAAATTGGTAGGTGCGTACCTAATTATTTTTTTTGACATCTCAACAAAGATGTTGAAGAATATGGAAATCTGGGCATTTACGGGACTTACAAACGTCATAGGCAGGTTGAAGTAATCAATTTACACACGTGTAACGTTCACCAATTCTACCCATGATTGATAACCACACTACTCGAATTCTTGAAACTTCTAGACATATTGATCAAACTTAAAACACAGTGTGCAAGAGTATGTGATATCAGAATCTTGAATTATAACCACAAACATGAGAAATGCTAGAAAATATCCTTTTTATTTTAACATTTTTGATTTTAATTTGACCAGTCAATTTATTCACAACAAATATCACTTTGTCCAAATACTATTTGGACACACTCAAAATGTTGTACCTAATTATTTACACTATCCGCATATTAATTTTTGAATCATGAAATAGAATAAATAAGTCATTTTCTAACCCTTGTCCGCGCCCAATAGTAGTTTAAAATACAAATTTAGTAATGAAATATATTTTTACTATGTATTATATTATTATCCTTCGCTGCTGTTGATTATTATTACACCATTTTTTTATTTATTCTTACATCATTTTTGATATTAATTTATTTTTACAGATCATTATTATGGACTTCATGATATTTGTTTCTTTAATGTGTAGATACTATTTTTCCTAATGCTTTTAATAAAAAATAATTGTGCCACAAATAACATCTTAAATATCAATTATACTCTTTTGACTTTTGCAAAGTAAATTATGTGACTGATATTATTAAAATATTGAGATTTTGAACTTTTAATTTTTTTAAATATAAATAAGTCTCTAAATTATTACAGTACATAATTTTAAACTTTGTTCACTAACTGGGTATCTTTTCAAATGATGATTTTTTTTCATTTACAACTTAATTTATGTCTTAACTTTGGAGTTAAATATATTTTACAAAATTCACAGAATTAAATTTAGTACATCATTATAATCGTAGCCTTGCCAGTGACTTGAATTTTCAAATTTTAACTGAACGAATTATATCCACTGAGCAAAAAAATCCAATTTATTAAACTTTAATTTTAACTTTATGATTTTCCATTTTATAATTAATTTTAACTTAGTTTTAAAATCACTACTAACAATTTTTTTCTTAATTATAATATCTACCGGTTTCGAAGCTAATCGCTTCTTTATCAAGACTGATTAATACTTAAACACTATCTACTTAACGAATTTCAAAATATAATATTTTGACGGTTAGGCAAAAGAGCTTGTATAGATCTCAAGTGGCTTTATTTTTTATGTTGATTGGTAGTCACAATCAAAAGGGATCAGAGATGATGAGTGAATGGAAACATATTTAAAAAAGGACTTTAAAAAAATCATATTTTTGTATCTATTAGTTGTAAATTATTATAAATTGCCTTTTTATCTAATTTCAGTCCTCAATAGCCACATAAACACTTAAATTAGATTACTTAGATTACTTAGAAATTATATATTTTTAATTTTTTTACAAAAATGTTAACAAAATAAGTATATAACCACTCACCGAGATTTTTACGTCTACCGGTTTCGAGACGTACCCGTCTCTTCGTCAGGACAATCACTAACAAGCATGCAAACAATACTACCCTTCACCACCATAGCACCATTTACACACTCAAAACTACACAAAATGTCTAACACATGCGATTTTTGGTCGACCCGAAGACCAACATGCACTTTAGTTATCAATACAGACACGCGTTACGAGCCGAGGTTAAACGTGCAATTATAAATTATAAATTAAAAACACGATTATAGTATAGAAATTATAAATTAAAACCACGCAATCCCTGATCCCTTTTGACTGTGACTGCCAATCAATACAAAAAATAAAACCACTAGAGATCTACCCAAGCTCCTTTGCCTAGCCGTTTAAATATTTTGAATATTGTTAAGTAGATGGTGTTTTAGTATTAATCAGTCTTGATAAAGAAGCGGTTAGCTTCGGAACCGGTAGACATTATAATTAAATAATTGAAATAAAATATTTATAGTGATTTTAAAACAAAGTTACATTTAAATTATTTATATTTTAATTTAAAAGCGGGGAGACTTTTCAAGTTACTAGATAAACCCATAAACCGGTAAGATATCGATTTAAAACACATTTAAAAAACTTCAACTAAATATTTTCAATAAAACATCAAACTTTTGAAATGGACAAATCTTACTTGTACTGATAAAACTTAACTTAGCGAATCATAGCTGTAAATGATTATTTTTTAAACAAAGAACGCTTACAAAGCACGATAAATCTTCATACCCCTTCAATATTCAAGAATCATTGACTGAGAAAGGGTTTAAGACAACACGATTGCCCATTTGTTCTTCTTTGAGGAAAAAAGTATAAAAGTCCTTTGGTTTTGTACAGCTGAACCATTTAGAGTGCTTTAATTTATTTTCTTTTCAATAAAAAAATAAAGCATTTAAATTAAGCATTTACTTATATAAAAAAGGACTTAGTTCTAACAGAACTGAGTACACCAAAATTTCAAAATTGTAACCAAATGTAAGTTACAGATAAAAAAAAATAAATCATAAAAAAATCTTTTTTAAAATGCAATTGGTAAATATTAAATACAATTACCACATACAATACAATTACAAGAATATCGCAGTGTCATTGTAACCCTCGCCAGGTTACAGCAGACATGTTTTAAATGCTCAAAAGCAATTGCAAATTTATTTTCAACATAATAAATGGTTTAAAAACGTTATTCAATTAAATCATGCATTTGTTATTGTACCGACAATTGTAAGACTTGGCACGATCAGATCAATCAGAACCTAAAATCTGGCGGTGTCAAAAGTCTGCGTAATCGGAGGGCATGTATGACTAGATGTATGGATGTGAAGGAGGCGAGGAGTGTATGTCAGGACAGAAGAGTGTGGCGTTCCATCCTCTCTGCCTACCCCTGAGGGGAAACGGCGTGATGGTAGTAGTAGTAGTAGTAGTAGTTATTGTACCGTCAATATGTGAAATTTTAAGTACAGGTTGAAACTAATTTTTTAGAGGTTTTTATAGTTATTGAGTCAAAACTTATGTTTTAAAATACTTTTATTCTTTATTATATGTATTGTACGTTAATAATACAAGTGTGATGTTTTAGAGATTTCAAAAATTCAATATTTTTGAAAACAATGAGAATTCAAAAGTTATGAAACTAAATAAATATATTTTTTAAATAAATTAAAAATAACTTTTCACATCTCAACAATGATGAAGAAAAATTTAGAAGTGTGGCATTTACAGAGCTTACGACCGCCATAAGCTGGTTTAAGTGATCACTTTTCACACGTGTAACATTCACCAATTCTACCCATGAAAACAATCACGCTACTCAACTTATTGAATCGTCTAGATTGATCAAACTCGAAACACAGTGCTTGACTTCACTGAAGACATCTCTGGTAGGATGTGGAAAGCTTTTATTAAGCAGAAACTCCTTCATTTTTATGTGAGGTTCAAATACTGGATCATATTCACATATCAAATGCCAGAAAATATCATTGAATTTTTTTTATTTAATCATATAATTTGGTCAAATTATGTAATTATAAAAAAAATAACTCGTAATTGGAGATAATTCAGATTTGTGAACAAGTATTAAGACACTCTTAAAATGTCGTAAACATGATAAATAACTATATTCGCTAACCGATTCAATGCTTTGTATAAATTAATTTGATTTAATTTCAAATTAGGAACAATTTCAATCTGATAATAAATATTCCAGTGTTGCCAACGTAATTTCCTAATTTACTATCCAGTCGAACAATCAATCAGTCGAATAATATAAATCAATCAACGCGTTAGATAAATTATTGAGAGAAGGGAGTAAAATAATTTATCGAAATTTACTCGGCGTATTCATCAAGTAAGGAGTGAACATTGTTATTAATTGTATTCTTAACGTAATGAAGTGGGCAACAGGTTTATTATATAACTCCTTATTATTTTATCTTCACCTTTTTGTGAGTTGATTTGAATTAAGTATTTTTTATTATGTTTGACATCGAGTAGTAAAACAATAGTTTCAAATATTTTTTGTTATATCACGAAATACCTCTAAATAATGAGATACCTCGCATATTCAGAGAAGAGCTAATTAAAAAAGAAAAAATGAATGACAATGATTTTTAAAACACTCTGAGTCACTCACTACAATAAGGAGTTATTTTTTATATTACTTTTTCATCTCACCATAGATGTGAAATTATAGTGAATTCAAGCAATATGTTTCGAATTTGAACAATATATATAGAAGTTCCAAGAATTTGAATAGTGTGGTTGTCAATCATGGGTAGAATTAGTGAATGTTACACGTGTGTAAAGTGATCACTTAAACCAGCTTATGGCGGTCGTAAGCCCCGTAAATGCCCAGACTTTATATTCTTCTTCATCTACGATGAGATGTCAAAAGACAATGTATTTTTTATTGTTTTTGCTCATTTTAAAAGTATTTCCAATGGTTAGTGACAATAATTTCAATGTACCCGCAAAATTGACAATATTACGATGTATAACGCTTTAATCGTAAATCGCTTTGTTTTTTGGGAAATAATAATACACAACCACAGCGGGACACCTAAACTGTGATATTATTTAAATAAATAAAAACCATTTGTTCTTTTAAAAGAACATGCGATTAGGAATTAAAACGTTATTTTCAAATAATAAAATTATGCTGACGCCATTAAATATTTCGTTCTCAAGGTTTCATAAAAAGCTTAGAAGTAACATTACACAACAAGTATTTGTATTCACCAGACAATCGGTACGTGAATATTGACCGAGGAGGCAGTGATGTTTACTGTAGCCTTACTTTTCTGCCTGTAGCATATGTAGTTCTCAAATCAAGTGTAACTAGAAGAAAATATATAGGCTAAGTATATCTTAACAAGAGAAAAAAAATGGAATTTTCAAGTGCGATCGAAATCTGATTATAATTATTTCTTAATTTTTATTAGAATATTAGCCATTGACTGCCAGTATCAGCCACCGGTGGCTGACACAAGGCATTTCAATTGCATATCGTCGGCCACCGGTGACCGACACGAGGCATTTCAATTGCGTCTCGTCGGCCACCGGAGTGTGACACTTTTTACCTTATATTGTCAATATAAGGCATTTAATTGCGTCTTGTTGGACACCGGTGGCTGACACTTTGAACCTTATACTGACATATATTGACTTGTATTGACAATGTTAGGTACAATGTGTTACTCCGGTGGCCGACGAGACACAATTGAAATGCCTTGTATCGGGCACCGGTAGCTGATATTGGTAGTCGATGTGTTAACGAAAAAAAAACAAACATTCTTAGAGCACGAACTTAACATCTTTATAAACAAAAGTAACGAGCGTTAATATGTTACAAAATCTAAGAGAAGAAATTATTGTTTGGGAGATACTGCCTGTTTCGACGTATATCAAAGAGGAAGTACAGCAACATGTCACAAGTGCCTTTCATGTTTGTTAAATGTTATGAAACTTGTTTCAACTGCATCAGAAACATGTTGCGTATCAGGGTTTATACACAGATATTCTTAGCTTCAAACATAAATCAATAGAATTTTATATTGATTTAATAGACTGCCTTCGTAGTGTAATGATCAGCATGCTCGCCTACCGCATTGGAAGTCCCGGGTTCGATTCCCAGGGCTCAAATAAATGAAAGTGATTTTTTCACTCTAATATTTATTTAATATTACCCTGGACTGGTGGCTAAAGCGAAGGACTGATCACTTTTCCTTCGTGTGTTAACGATCAAGCTAACACTACATTTATATGATACCGTGTCCTAAGCACCATCTGGTGCGGATAAGGGTTTGAATGAAATGATGAATTGATTTTAAATGACAATTTAAATATAAAAATAAAACGCCTGTAAAATACCAATTTTTGACATGAAAACTACAGATGTTTTCATCAACAAGTTTTTACTTTCACCTGTTAATGAAAACATCTATAGTTCACGAAACAAATCATTTTTACTTAACTCAAAAAATGGTCTTATACGAGTGTTTAACATAATCCTTGATTTCATGAAAATACGGCTTATTATGCTAACTTTATCAAGTTGTTTTATGTATGTGATTTCTAGGGTAAGATTACTTCAATTAATGCGCTTAGAATTAGCGGTCCAAATCCCATTTCAGCTGTTCGTATTTATGTTGCACTCGTCTTCATTTATACTCGTTAGATTTTTTTAAACTTATCGCAATTCAGCGATAAGTATAAAATAAAAAGTAAGAGAATAAATCAAAAACAACATAAATTATAATTTGATCAGAAACAAGAGATTTTTGTGTTTTTTTTGTCCAGGATAATTAACATGGAATGGTTTTTTGAAACGAAACATAAAACCTTATATGAAAACTCCTGATTTCACCTAAACTATCACTAGACATACCAAAATAGGTATGAGTGATGAGTATGATCAGTATTTACGTATGTGTAGTACTTCAATAATATATGTTAGCAGGCACTGCCTACACCCATTAAAGTTCCCAAAATGACACACATACATACGATCACATAACGGGGGCTGGTTGTATGTATTATTACATTCTCTGCTTATTATTATGATTTATTGCCCTACTCTTTGGTATTCTCATTGAAGATTCCCTAACATTCATCCCACAGTACAAAGAAAAGCTACTTACATATTCGTGGGACTATACCGATATGTATTCTTACAAACGGTTTTTAAAAAAACCTTCGTATTGTATACACACACATATATATATATATATATATATATATATATATATATATATATATATATATATATATATATATATATATATATATATATATATATATATATATATATATATATATATATATATATATATATATATATATATATATATATATATATATATATATATATATATATATATATATATATATATATATATATATATATATATATATATATATATATATATATATAATATATATATATATATATACATATATATATATATATATATATATATACATATATATATATATATATATATATATATATATATATATATATATATATATATATATATATATATATATATATATATATATATATATATATATATATTTATATATATACATCTCTATACTATACTATACTGGTTTGTTTTTTTCTCGTTTTATATTTAATTTTTCTTGTTATTTTCCAAACAAAAGTACGGGTTTTTATCTTGAATTGTGTTTTTTGTTAATTGACATGGTTGGACCTAATAACAGTTTTACTTCTTTCATTTTATGTGTATTCAAATAATATTTGAACCATTTTCGATATAAGCTTTGTTTTCAGCTACTTTCATTTTATTTATTCACACCATATGTTTATTTTTCGCTCATAATAATATATTTTTTTAACGAAATACCTCCACTTCTTGCCAACTTGCTACTCGTAATATGGTTGATTTGATAATTTGGCACATTGATATGTAAATATTTTTCAAGCGTCTGTATATATTCGAAGTAGAAAATTTCTTAAATAAATCTAAAAGATTTATTTCGTTACATAAATCATGCAAATTAAGTTCTGAAGATAAAATATGTTTCACTTGCGAGCGATTTCTTAATTATCGTTGTTTTTACAATCAACATGATTGGTCAAATAAACGTGTCTGGAATATACACGACAGCAGATCGCTTGCCAAGACACCACCTTGTCCGTGTTAGATGCTAATCCATCTTGTTTTACACTGAGATATACATATCGCAAGTATGTATTTATATGGATATATTATAAGGATATTAATTTGAGGGTCTTCCTACTCTTGATCCAATGAATTAACCCTCGGAGGGGAAGATTGATGACGTAATTAAGTGCAGATTAAACAATATTTTTGATACTGATATTTCCTAAAGGTTTCTCATACAATAGAAGCACATTAACCCCATACCATAATTATTACCTCACATTTAGTAGTCATTATGTACGTTGGTTGGTACGCATTTATTTTTCTCTGCGCTGTTATGAATGGAAATCGATAAGTAATTTTTTTTAATATTGTTTATTGAGTCCGTATTTACTACTAAAGTTTTTACTACTCCACAATGTTAACACTATTAAATGACTGTATGATTAATATATTGGGTTTTAACAGTGTTGTCTCATGAACTTTGAGGTTTACGGTTGGATCCTTGGTCTACGATAAATTAATTCGATTTTTGAAATACAAGCTACGAGTCACTTGAAATAACTGTGTGTAATTTCAAAATTATATTATTTTGTATTGCCATTAAAAATATGTTGATGACAATATGTCAGAATTTTCGTTTTCCACAACTCTACATAAGTCAAAGTCGTTTTTTATATCTTTAATTACTAAATATTTTCATAAATATTCTGTATTTCACTTGCATACACTAGGGTTGATACTAGGACTCCATTGTGTACCATCAGCTTAGCTTTCGCTGTTAGGCTTGTATTTGATAAAGGTAATCATTTCAAATTTTATCCATTTTCTTGACTGACAATATTCCTTTGGTGGTGAAATTTCCCTGCTTTTATCAAAAACCCATGCAGAGTGATCTATGTTATCCGCCAGAAAGCTCGAAAAAGGTATTTTAGAAAAACAATTTATCCAGCCAGGAAAAAAATCGTTTCTTATTAATTTGACGAGACTATTATAAGATGATGGGAAATCTTGTCCACTAATATTAGTAATTCTCATCCTGCGAGTGGCGACGTCAAAGTTCCTAACTCGATATAATAAAGGAGCTTTACGACACAATTCCTCGGGACGGTGATGGGCGAGGGGGGAGGGTGAGGGGTGAGAGCCGGCTCGGGGAAGGAGGAGGCCTTGTTTTCGGTAAATGAGTTACCCAAGTTTGGCGCAATCACACGCCTATACGAAATAGGGGGAACAACGTAAAATGCGTTAAATGTTGTATGAGCGAATCTTCATTATTAAAATAAATAAATAAAATAATAAAAACAAAGTAGGTTTGAATTGAAGACTCACATAGTTTATATTTATTGTTAATTTTTTAAATATTATATTTATATATATATATATATATATTTTTTTTTTTGTTTTTTGTTAGAATCAAATACCTCTATAAATGGACTAGCAATCTAAATCATTTTTTTATTTTTGATATCTGTTTTATTCTTTCCAGTATACTTTATTATTACCGAAAATAAAATGTATACCACAGGGCATGCCTTGGTGTTTTTTTTTTGCATTAATATAATATAATGTTTTTTACTTGTAATTTTACTATATTGTAAAATGCAAAAAAGAGACTGTTGTCATCTTAAATTGAAATTATTCTACATATGTCTTGAAGATTAAAAAAAATCATATTGTCTGAATTTCTTGTCTTTCCAAAAACAAAAGATATAAATAATAATATAGTTGTTTAATATTCATATAGGTATCTACAAAGTTAAGCGATACGTTTTGTAGAACAGCTTCATATTTTATTCATAACACTTGTTTGAACTCCACTCTGTTCCACTTTCAATAATTGAATGTACGAATCCGAGAACTTTTAATATTTTTTTTAGAAGAAATGCTTTCAATGGTAAATTAAAATAATATTAAGTAGATACAAAGAGTTTTAATGAAAAAAATACAAATACAATATTTGAACGAATAATTATATCCATCAAGCACATACAATAATACGAAATATTAGCTGCTCTTCATATAACCACTGAGGTATCGTTTTAAAGAAATAACGATTACCTTGTCATGTAAAGTTTTATCATCAAAGTTAATATTGGTATACAATCATGAATAGAATCCCGAATTTTAAATAACGTAAAAATAAAATTTTACGAGCCAATAACAAGTTCCTAAACCATGTAAATGTGCATTTTTTTATATTTTATTTTTTTTTAAGAAACTGTTTTCTCCATTCATATTTCATTAGTGAGATATTATTTGGTGTAAAATTTGGTGTATAATTTCTGACAATTTAACAACGCTTTTCCCCCATTTTTATTACCCAATACGTTTGCATTCTTTTTTTTTACACCCCCGCTAAAAAAATTCAAAAAAGGGGTGAGAAATAATATTACCCACCTAGCTTTCTTTACCTTCGATCTTTTAGAGCGTAACCAACCCCCTAGAAGCTCTCTCGAGAGCACACTGAGAGACGGTACAATTCCGTTGGAAATTCATAATATCGATTGACATGCATTTACGTAAATACTTTTAAATATTGCCCACTCCTTTCAAGAACGTCATAAATCAAAAATTATCCATTTTCAGTTGTACATGTTTTCGGAATGCCTAGAAAATGTACTATATCCCAGCAAAAGTGGCGTATTTTAACTTAATATTTACCCGCTACAGGGCAGAAAGTGTTGTTTTTGTATTTTGAAGAAAAAGTATTGTTTAATTTTTTTTTTAAACATACTATATATTTTTCAAATGGATTTTTCAAAATCTGTTGCACAGTAAAAAGTTCAATAAGTGGCTTGATATATATAATTAATACATTGTATTATATTTTTAAACTTTAAAAACAATCTCTTGAAAAATCTTTTTATTTTATTTATGACGTTCTTGAAAGGAGTGAGCGAATATAATGTACAGTGTATTATATTCGATTGTATTTGTAATCAAATAAATGTTCCTCTTAATCGTTAATGATTACAGTAAATAAGATAAGTAAGTATTGATACGGTTCAGTTAAATTGATTTATCCGTTATCCCTTTTTGCTCAAAATTCCATTGTACAGCATTAAACCAGAGTCCTGTTCTAGGTGAACGTTTTCAGGAATCGCAAATGAATGATTACATTGGATGGCGGACCTAACGATGTGTGAACAGCCTCCGCAAGAGGAATATTGGCTGTTTGAAGCTGTCTGTCCCTCTATCTCTTCTGCATTAAATCAATAACACAGGCTATATCGTTAAACTGATAGCAATGAAACAGTATGACGATATTTATTAAGAGCTAACGCAATATTTACTAACGGCCAAAACCAATTTTATAAAACGTTTATAAAATAGTTGAACAATAGTATCATACATAGGAAATATAAAGTATGGCAGTACATAGTAAATATAAATTACGTTGATTTTGGGAGTTTGTTATAGAAGTGTTTAAATAAAATGAAACAAAGAAAAAATCGTGATATTGAATGGAGATATATAAATTCTGTAAAGGTATGACTCTGCAAAAGCCAGTTATTGAAATCGCTGTGAAGATTCCATTAGTCTTACATTTAAAACACATTCAAAATGTACATATTTTCGTATTCACTAATTTCACCAATTCCAAAAAAGTCATGTATTTTTGCTATATTTCTTCTTTTTTCTAATGCTTATACGCACCCAATGGTATATAAAGCACTGCATCGCCACTGCAGTGTTATCTTGATTGTTACTTACATCAATGCAAGGTGATCACTTCTGCGTTTCAGTGCCAGTCCAGGGTAATGTTAAATATATATCGGAGTGTAAAAGCGCTTATATTTATATACCCCCCCCCCCTGAGAATCGAGCCAGGGACCTTCAGCTTGGTAGCTAAGCACTCTAACAATTACACCACGGAGGCGGGCAAAATTTTGTTATATTTAGCAATCCATAATTAAATAGATTTAAAAAGTACAACTTCATTTTAATTTTTAGATCTGATAAATATTATTACATAAACTGACCTTCCTTGATTCAACGGGACAAAGTTTTTCGAAATATATAAAATATTTAAGAAAAGTGGGGTTTTGTTTGTCGAAAAAAACGTAATGGAAATGTATCCTAATAATGTTTGCTTAAAGAAAACCAATCACCTAAATTAGGTGATTGGTTTTCTTTAAGCAAACATTTGAATTAATTAACAAATTATTAATATGGTGTACTCGCAACCTTTAAATAAATTGGTTAAAATGTGTGATTTGTTACCACATACATATATATATATATATATATATATATATATATATATATATATATATATATATATATATATATATATATATATATATATATATATATATATATATATATATATATATATATATATATATATATATATATATATATATATATATATATATATATATATATATATATATATATATATATATATATATATATATATATATATATATATATATATATATATATATATATATATATATATATATATATATATATATATATATATATATATATATATATATATATATATATATATATATATATATATATATATCAATCAATATATATATATATATATACATATACATATATATATATATATATATATATATATATATATATATATATATATATATATATATATATATATATATATATATAGTAAATGCCAAATTCTTTCATATTTGAATTAAAGTTTTACCCTTGAAAATAATACTTTTATATCCCTGATTTCAACCAGAAAATGTCGAGCGACGATAAAAGTTCTTACGAAGATGAAAATATAGCGGAACAATTCAGCTACTTTATTAGTGACTATAAAAGTAAAAGTGGAAGTGGATCCTGGTAATTGCAGAGTGGGTTTGATTAGTGATAGTGATGATGACCATGAACATCGCAATTTTGAAGTCAGTTATTGACGAAATACGCAATTCGTAAAGTAAACTTGACACGATTGTTTCGAATATGTGTGCTTTATTTTAATAGTAATTTGTCATCATAGTACCTAATGAGGAGAATGTTGAAATAATTTAAAATAGTTGTTATTTTTAGAAATCGGACCAGTTTTTGGCTTTTAATATTTTTTAAAGTGGTTCTATTTATATTTTTGAAAAAATACGTAAAAATATTTGGCTCTTTTATTACGGTTTACAAGTGTACAAAATAAATAATAAATAATATCTGTGTTACAACCAAAAATAAACTCAATACTCGTGAACATACAAACATGCCTACCTTTTACTGAACTGTACACCACACCCTTCTAATTCACCCTAGTATTGTCTTTTAAATTCAATATCCTTAGATCATAATATCCTTTACATGTCGAACATGTCTTGAAGAACCTCGCATGGATGTAAATTATTTCTGAGACTCGTGTTACCCTCCCAAGAGATGAAACCAAATAAAATGACACATATCTGTTTCCAAATCCACCAAGGATAATTTATTATTTTATCGTTAGGTTATTTAAGCGTTTCATCTTCAAATTTGAGCATATCAGCATGTTTACATTAAGGTGTTCTTATGAAATTTATTTTGTTCAATTAGTTTTAAAGAAAAAAATCTCTTTTACTCTTCAATTTCAATTTATACCGATTTAAAAAACTATTTTTTAAAACAACCTTATATTACTTTATGTTTTAATTTAGTCATTATATCTTTTAAGCTTTTATTCGGTATCCAATTTCAGAGACACATTAATCACGGAATATTTATCTGGAACAAAATTAAATATTTTTTATCTGATGACCTATCTTTAAATATAATCGATTGGAATAAGAAACATTAAAATTTATTCCTTGTGTTTGATTTATTATTTAATTGAATTTAATTAAAAGTCTCATGACGCTTAGCATATAATATTTAAATAAAAAACTAAATAAAATTATTTTATGAGAATTTTCTTCAAGTCTTGGTTTGAACTTGCTGATCACTCGGGTGGATGCTGCCGTTAGAATCGAATCCGAGACATAAATAAATATTTCTTCCTGCGTATGCGATTTAATTGTTATTTTGTCGGTCCCTATTTTTTTAAGATAACGGGTTTTGAAAAATCTACATCACAAAAACTCTAATAATACTGTTCATAAAGTTGATATAACATATATAGTTGAAAACTATTAAATGTACTAAAATGGTCACTTGGTCCAATATGAAGTATTTAGACAACCTTAATACTGCCATCGAGTTTTTAATATGTACTTAATTTTGTACCATTTATACCTCTGAAGTTAAGTTTATGGAAGTTAAGTTTTATATTCCAGTTTTTAATCATGAAACAGTCACCAATTCTCCCTTAAAGGCATAAGTCTAAGCTGTATTGGCACAGTAATAACAATTTAAACCCTTTTATAAAAATTACTGCCATCTAGAACGTAATAATTTAAATACGTTATTAAGGGTATAAAAGTTATACATTTCAGTTTGGAGAGATATAAAGTAGAGTGAGTATCGTTTGTGAAATCACGTACACTTCTTTGTATTTTTATTTCTTGCGTCTTATATTAACCGGGATATTGGGTAGCACAGATGTACGAAGAATCAATACCTCCTCTCCCGGCATATTATTATCGGCCGCAAACAAACACCACGTGCTGGCGACAGCTCGTGATTCAGTCGCACAAAATAGGAACTCCTCCGGCGCTTCGTTTCATACAGATTTTCCCCCCATTTACCTACAAACTGGGTAAAAAGTTGGAGGTTTTGAGCGGTCAATTGGGTCAGAAGGTGCTTAGTATTTTTTACGTCACGTAGGACGTCAATTCTAAAAGATACATTTCAAAATACATATATATTTTTAAGAATTTCATCGCATTTAAACACGTATTTGCGAAAAGATTGAATGAATTACGTACGAAAATTTAAGATATCTTGTACCTAATCAACAATATTTTAAAAACGAGTATAGTTTATAATAAAATGACTAGTCTGATGATGTCAGTAATGACGAAACCCAGTTGCTGGTCAAATAAAGTTTATGTGGAAGTAATATGGTTCTTTTCTTATATAAAATGCAGTTCCACCATGAAATATCAGTAATAACATAAATCTAATGAATATATTTATAAATTGTTATAATGAAATAAACATTATTTTTGTGACACTGTTTACGACTTTATAAATGTAAATTTATTTTTCTAATCTTAAGACAACCAAATTAATTACATTTTCAACTTTGATAAAATGTTTTTCATTATGAAGTAAACCATTTAAAATTTACACATGATTTTTCAAAAATAAAAAGTAAAATTAAAATATTCCAAAAATCTCGGAAATATCATAAATAAAGCGATTTCTTAAATTTTGGTTACATTTGAAGTTATTTATGGCTAAGAAACGTAAGAAAATGCACTCCCCTCGCTTAAAGGAAGAAATATTGCTATAAACAAACAGGGCGTGCTTAATTAGGCTCGACATTTTATATAAAAAAAATATTCACAAGGATAAGTGAATTTTACGAAACAAAATATCTGGTGACATCTGGAATTAGACGAGCGAATTTCCCCTTGCCTCGAGAGAAATTATCACGAAAGAAACTCTTCTAGACGATTTCATAGATATAATAAAATAATGCGAGCTATTTTTTTCCCAAATTTACTTAATATTAATATATATTCTAAGTATATTTTTTTACAATAGTAATAGTAAATTTGATCACTAAATTGTACAAATATTTAATTTTATCGCTAGAACATGGACCAATGAAACATGTGTTCTTAAGAAGGAACTTGAAAATCATAATTATTCCTATGCACATTTAAAAAAAAACATAATTTAAATTAAATGATTTTCAAAAAAATAAAGAATCATTAAGGGAAGGTAGTTTAGGATCCAAATGTTTATATTCTCAGTATGCAATGGACCTTTATTTTTTATGAAAAAAATATGGTCTGTAAACCTTATTTTTGCGCACTTCACTTCATGGTTTAAAATAAAGTTGAATGAATTTATTCAATCCGAGGCTGAACTTATTAACAACGATACATCGTTTATTCCCATTTTTTCTAAGATATTTATTTTTGCACTAGGAGAAGCATAAAATTGTTTCAAATTTTCATCGTTTTTTACCTCTAACTCTAAAGTTATCAATAAAAAAAACACATTATAATTTTAAAAATTCCCAGTAAATTAATTTACTACAAGTTTGACATTTATTGTTTTTCTTGTAAAAAACGCAATATGGTTGAAGTCCTGAGAATTTGATTGTAACCAACCAATACAAAAGAAAAACTGCTTTATTTAATAAAATTGATTTCATCAGTTATAACAGATAGTAAATGAGCTTAATATATTTCATTTTTGAACGAAGTAACTTCAAATAAATGATTTATATTATTTTTAGGTATCGTTTAATTTATTTTACTATTATTTTATACATGGCCAGTTTTGAAGACTACAAGTTTTCATCAACAGGTGTACGAATAAATTGAAAATGGCTAAGGGTTTCCAATGGTGTTAACATTTAACAAATATTTAATTAAAAATATGTTGACAATATTATTTTATTGATAATAATTATTATTGTTTGGAACCATACAACATTCAAAAGAGTATTGATCATAATTAAAAGAAAGTTTTCAAATACATCAGAAAGTAATGTTTTGTTTTCGAGCACAAGAACTTTCGGCAATTAGTGAGTCTTTTTACAACACGTCCCTAGTTTTGTTTATTATAATAAAATAAATTTGGCCCGTTTGTATTCCCTGTACAATGAATCACACAACACCGTCCATTTATTGTGAAACTTCAACCATAAAAAATATATATTTTAACCGAATATATATTGTATACAAAGGAATCATGCTGTTGAATTACGGTACAAAATATAAATAAATCTTATTTTACGACACACTCTCTAAGATTAACACACACAAAAACGTTTTCTTTTGTTTGTTTTATATTTGATAATCTCATTATTCTTCCAAGTAAGGTGGAATTTTTGAATTTGAAACAATTATTGGCCGTTTTACGAGAATTTCGTGAAACATCCCTTTTACTAATAAAGACATATTAACGTTTTTTTTTTTAAATATATAACATTTAGTAAAGTACTTGCAATAATATTTTAGAAATTCACTGTATTACAAAATAAATACTATTTTACATTAATAAGATTTATAAAACGACTTTGAATCTTATTCGCCTTCAGATGGACCGTAAGGGACCAGACCATTGATGTCGTCTTATTCGATGCATGTACTTCGGGGTGAAATATATTTTCAATGACCATGTACCAGTGACATTATACTCGCATATGTAAATGGAGTGCGGGAAACAAATAATAAAGAAAAGAAAGTGGAGTATAGCAATACTGGCTAGGTCACTCGTGGTTACATGTATGTACAAGCTTATATACTTATGTTGGACAAACAATTTACAAAATTAACTTTAGTCCATTATTTGATTCAACATCGGTTAAGCAAGATTCGTCGATATACAATTCAACCCCGCCCACTTCTTTCAACCTACGAGTATATAAGCTCGTTGAATTATAATTTTAACCCTAATGCACGTTTGACTTCGGCTCTTAACGCATGTTTGTACTGCAACGCTTAGTGCACGTTGGTCTTTGGGTCCACCAAAAATCGCATTTGTTAAACATTTTGTGTAGTTTTAAGTGTGTAAATAGTTCTATGGTAGTGAAAGGTAGTATTGTTTGCATGCTGTGGTAGTGATTGTCCTGACGAAGAGACATGTACATCTCGAAACCTGTAGACATAAAAACTCGGTGAGTGGCTATAAACTAATATTACTAACATTTTTGTAAAATAATAAATAAGTGGTTTATTCTTTATCAAAACTTACTTTTCTTCCGATGCTATAACTTGTTTTATTTTAGTAATACTACAATCTTGTTAAAAACGTAAGCGTGAGGTTAGATGTAAAATCCCTCGTTTAACTGTAGTTTATGGGTTCGTTTAACCCTTGAATTTATATTTAACTAAAAACCGTGTTTATCCGACATAAACCTTGCTCTCGGAAAATTACCAAACATAGAAATTCCCACAGATTTTCTTCGGAGTTTTTATCCAGCATCTAATTTTGTAGCTGCTTACATTTATTACAAACGTTACAGAAACTACATTATTTTCTATCTATCATTCATCTTTACTACATGAAAAATTTTATGATTTTATTGCTTTTTACTACATGCCTATCAAAGAATACGGAAATCAAATATACTGAATTATCAAAATGATCGACCAAAAAGAAAATGTTTTACATTTCCATGTATTTTGATAATTTGGCTTGATTTTTTCTCATTTATTTAACGCAGAAATATAATTCTGAAAGCGTGTCGCCATTCTTCTAGACTGCATGACAATTCTCGGATCCGACGCTGTACCTAAGTAATAGTGATGGCACAGTTGAGTGCACTGGAGGAATTATGACCAGCGTAATGACTAAGAACTATGTGTAATTAGGTTTATCAAAGGTAATAAAGAAAAGGATTGATTAAAAGATTATCTGTTCCCCGCTGTATATTATGCGCGTTCTCTTTATACATTTACGCCAGCAGCTATTTAATTTTATCGCCTTCCAGTACATTTGGTTAGTGGAATGTGCCCAATAAAATCCATTTACAATTTAACTTCTTGAGAACGTTCACCGTAGGGGAGGAAAATATCTAAAAACTCCTTAGAACCTTTTGAAAGGTCACGTAAGTTGGGAAACGTGCCTTAATGTATTTTTATATTTAGATAATTTAATCATATTGAAATGGAAAGGTGTTCGCACAACTCACACATACTTAATAACTTCCATACTGACAGGAAGTTCGCAAATAAAATATATTTCGAACCCCTTTATTTCGTAGATTCTTAAATAAATGCCGATTTTTATTAAATATAACATTATATTTATAATTTAATGTCTTTTGATTTGTCCGCTTATCCACAATTTTTTTCCAAATATGTGCATTGTTTTTCTCTATTTTTGGCGAAAGATTCATTTTTATACGACGCATTTTTTTCCATATTTATTGAATTGATTTTCTTCTTCAATCTTATACGATTCAACTTACAAAAAAATATTTTATTTATTGTTTCGGCATTAACTTTGTGGTAAGACATGTTACAATGATTAAAGAAAACACTTCGTTTTTTACCACTTGAGTTTTATTATAGACTACATGTTTCAGAAGTTAAACTTCCATCATTCAGGTCTGTATAGTAACTAAAATATAAAATATAAAATTGTTCTATAAATAAGGAGAGGGGAAAGTAAGGGGAAGGGGTTAGTCAAGGAACGGAGTTTGAAAACAAAGGCAAAATGGAAAGCAATGGCGAGGAATTTTGAAACAATATATTATTTAATAAATTATTATTAGAATCCAGGTTTTTTTCTGAAACATGTAGTCTATAATAAAACTCAAGTGGTAAAAAACGAAGTGTTTTCTTTAATCATTACAAAAAAATACATTAAGTTTAATTCTAAATTCTTTTGTTGACGTATTGTAGCAAAAAAACTATTAAAACTTTGTTTTGTGACAAGGTTCTAATTGTTATCTTGCAAAGATTTAACGAATCAGTTAATAATGATGAGTCACTGATATAATTAATGAATCGTTTCAATTTGTTTCTTATAACGGAACTCATTTATGAATAAATCTAATATATAACCCAATTACGGTGAAATTTGCAAAATTTCATCCACAATGCTGCAATATTGAGGCTGTTCTAAATAGCACGGCATATCCAAAATTTGCAGTATCACGGTGAGTTAATAATTGATTCATCAACGCGTACCTAAATCCTTATTCAATAAACATTTGATTAATTACTATTTATGTTTAATTTTATAAAAAATGAATCAGCAAAAACGTGTTCATGCGTCTATTTATTCAGCTATCGTGTATCAATTTATTGAAGACTAATATTTTTTTCGAAATATTGACATAATTTAAATAAAACTTTTCATCACGCAGTTCGTAATGTCTTTCTTTTAACCTTAGACTAACTGTTGATTTACAACTGATGCTCGTATAAAGGGAGATTTAAATAATCAATAAACTCAGCCTTATCTTAATTGTTAACATATAAAAGAAATGATCAGCCCTCTGCTCTAGGATAATATTAATATGTATATATATATATATATATATATATATATATATATATATATATATATATATATATATATATATATATATATATATATATATATATATATATATATATATATATATATATATATATATATATATATATATATATATATATATATATATATATATGTATATATATATATATATATATATATATATATATATATGTATAATATTAATATATAAGTAAATATAATAAATCCTAAATCCAACAAGTTGATTTGCCGTTCTCTGTTTTAGTTATCATACTGATTATCTGATTTGGGAATACATTTTTGTCTCTTTAAACCATCTTTGTATGTCAGCAATTCCATGTATAAACCTTTGAATATATTTATTGAAGACATTTCCCATGAGACCTGTATCTATCATGACTCTTTTCAAAAATAAGAAAATATATTTTTCGGGAGAAATATAGTCGAGGCTATTCCACAACAATTTATTTGATAAATGTTAGGAAAACTAACCTTCTCCTCAATCTCAAGAACTATATAGATACATAGATAGCACGTACCATATTTATGAGAACAGTATTTCTTACATTATTTTATCAACACCAGTAAAAAATTTTTCTTTCATACTGGTATATAAAAATCTATATCGCCCATTTTTATAAGGATATTCTTGGATTAAATAAGTTTTATCCTTAGAATATTAAAAGACAATTAAATGAAATTAAATTTGAAGTAAATAACAATAATAAAAATAATTTATTTACAACATTTTGAGTGTGTCCAAATAATATGAAAATAAAAATAATTACAATCAGGGTAGTGTGTTAAAATAATATGAAAATATTAATAATTACTATCAGGGTAGGGTTTGTTATCGTTGACATCTCAGCAAGATGCAACCAAAAACGGAGAAATTTTAAGTAAAGATTATGACCAGCGAATTCCTCTAGCACCACATCTGCTTCCTCCGCCATGACGTAACCACATGTGATGGAGAAAGATGGAAGACAAAAAACGAAAATTATGCTTCGCGGTTCGCGATACTGCTTTCTTTGAGTAAAGATGACAATTTTATAAATTTAAGCCTTATATTTGATACTCTCATGTTCATATTAGAGATTTAAATTTGTATATAAGACAAACGAATATCCATGCATGCAAAAAAAAATCAATAATAATGTTCTCAACAGGGAGTATTACGGTATACGCAACAGTTTCAAGAATAAATTATATCTGAACATAAATTTAGGTTGTTTTATAATAAAAGCAGATTAAGTTCAATTTGCTATCGATGTTTCACTCTTATCTCTAACAAAGGAACAATAAACCTTTAAAAATATTTTTCAAGCACTATCATTTATTCATACACATGCTTTCACCCCCATATTCGAGGCTTTATCAATCTTCCTTTTCAACAGAAGCTTTTAACGGCATTGTTCTACATAACATGTGAAACAAACATTTTTTCTGCGAATTCTTGTTTCCTATTCTGCGCACATCTAAAAATACTCTTTTATTGAAAATAGTAGGTACGTACACGTATTCATAATGAAAGTTTTTTTATGGATGTGGAACATTGTCCTACATTTTGGACACACAATGAACTTTTGTCATTAAGGGAGAGTAAATAAGATTGATTATGACGAACCTAAACTTTGATCTATCCAAGTATCATAAAGCTCACGTTTTTGTTTTCAAAACCTGTCTGAATCGCTATTTTCGTCCTTTTTTTAAAATATATTCAGCGCCGATGGCGACGAGTTCATAAGCTTATTATTTTACAACCTCGTGTATTTTTTGGGCTAAATGGGTAATAATGTCACCAAAAGGGTTCACCACCCAAAAATACTTAGCTAAGATCTAGCAAGTTCCACACTTTATCTGTTACTTTTCGGAGCGTGAAATACACTAAATATTTATGATCTTGCGTAGTGCCAAAAAAAATTTCATGGAAAAAAAAAATCGTAGGCCATCGTTTAATTTTTGGTCAGTATTTATGCTGACATATTATTACGTTATCTGTTGTTTTTCCACCGAGTGTTTTTTTGTTAAAAATGTTTTTCAAATCGTAAATATTAAAATAGCAAACAATTATATTGTTACAAATGATATTTTATTGTTATTTCATTGCTTTAAACAACAATTATTTACAATATACATAATAAATATATATATGTATATATATACATATATATATATATATATATATATATATATATATATATATATATATATATATATATATATATATATATATATATATATATATATATATGTGTTGTTATTTATTTATGTTTGTATGTATAAAGGGTGTTTATTATTTGAATTTTCAGTGGTTACAAAATGTACTTTCCTCCCCGTCTTTTCTGAAAACATTGGGTATTTTAAGCGTCTCTAGGTGTTACGCCACGACCCGCTTACAGGAATATAATATGTCTTTGGATTTTCTGCGCTGACACTCCTGGGATTGTTACGAAAAATGTACCGACAAAATACTACAGCTTTAAAGAAAGTTTTCTACGGTTAAGTGTATTTATTGGCCGTTAAGACTCATAACATCAGTGACATAAATGTTAGTGATTTAGTCTTGCGGCTTGACCTAATTCGGATGAAATACGACGCTGCTTGTTGCACAAAAACATCCAGTGGGTACAAGAGCCGTCACTTCCTGAAAAGGTACGGTAATAAACACGTTTGTAAATTCATCCGAGCATATTATTTTCATCTTTCCTCTAAGCAAGCTCCTGAGCGGTCGTGCCAAGTGAGCCGATAGTTTTATATACTTGGCGTTGACAAGGACGGCTAATTATTTTACATTTTAAATATTAAAATTAAACACACAGTTTTAAAGTCTACTAAATTGTATTTCGTTATTTAATACACATAAAAATAAAAATTAGGACAATTATTTCGCCGTGTTATGGCATTATCAAACTACACTTAAGATATTTAGATTAAGAAGACTAAGGGTCCTTTACAATTCTAGGTACTTAAGTAATCATTTGTTTTATCGGGTATAACATGCTCAGTAATAATTATGGGAGAAACCAATAGTTAAAGATAAGGCCAAGTGTTTAATAGCTAATGGGGAATTTTGGTACCACTCGTATATCATGTTACTATTTTTCTGCCTTCATATTGTAATGGTCACCGCGTTAGGCTACCATACTAGAGGTCTCGGGTTCTATTTCCAGGGGTGTTAAAATAAATGCAAGTATTTTTAAATATTTTTTAAATCACCCTAGACTGGAACTTGAGGATTAAAATGAATCACCTTTCCTTCAAATTATTAACGATTAACTTAAAATTGTGTCAATTTGATGCAGTGCCCATTCCATCTTGGGTGCATTTCCATCAGTAGTAGAATTATTTTAAAAAATTGTTTTATTTTTTTTTACCTCATGTGCAAAATTTATACATTTATACTCGTATATACTCGTTCATAAAAAATAATACACCGTTACTGTTTATTTTCTTGGGTTTGGTTTTAAAATAATTAATTAATTGTGGTAATCCTTAATGCTCATATTATTGCAACTCTACTGATCGTATATAAAAAAAATAGTGCTTCGTTTCTGTTAGGTTTCTGTTATAGATCTACTAATCCGTTTTGCGCTTCATAGAGTCTTGGGTAATAATAAATAAATATTACAGTAAAAAAACACGTTTTTATTAATATTGATTCCTCTCGAATCGAACCCGGGATCTCCAACATGGTAGCCAAATCTGCTTACCACTGCAGTATAAAACTAGACAAAAATTCACCTAACGTTATCTAAATGTGAAAATTATTTTAAGTCGATATTTTTTTGAAAGGAATAACGTCTGTGTACAATTTTCATCACAATGGTGGATGTTTTGGAAAAATCGTATGAAAACAGTGCTATTTTACAAAACGCTTTTTTCAGAACTCGATTGCGATTGGTTCAAGTTCCTTTTTAATTTAATTCAACTTGAAAGTTAATCGATTTCATTATGTTGAATGTCTATAGACTTTATCAAATTCATTTATTTTTATTTCCCTACGAAGATCAAAGCCAAACAACAAAATTAAACAATAATTACATGTTTTTTCCACTTTCAGAACTTTTATAAAAACTATATAGTTGTTTTATTACACTTAATACAGTTCCGGCAAGAAATATTAGTACTAAAATTAAAGTAAATGAAAAATATCAAATTATATCATTTTATTACAATTATTTTAGTGTAATGTTTGTATGAAATACTTCTTAATTAATTTTCTAAGGCTAATCACGGAATTAAGACGCCTTTAGTTTAAAATGTTGAAGTTTATTATCATTAAATATGTATCGGTTAAACTTCGTAATCGCGAGAGGAAAATATTTTTTTATATTTTGGAAGGAAGGAATTTGCATATAAATTAGTAAACTTTATCAAATTTACTAGATTCGAGCATTACATTTTTACTTCAGTAAAAAAAAACTTTTGCTTAATTTTTCAAATAAAAAAATTAATGTTACGATATTTTAATAACTTCTGCACAACAATTTTTTTTCCAACCAACTAAAAATTTTTTTTAAAAAAACCTTTTATTTTCATATAAATAAATTTGTACATCAAATTACAATACAATTCTTAAAACATATTTTATTTGCATCAGGATTCGAAGGAACCTTCTGTTACTTCTGGAACAATTTCTTTAACCCTCTTAATATGTATGTATGTTTAAAATAAAATCGGTGTTTTTTATTATTATTTTAGTTAACATGAAATAATACATCAAAATACAAAAAAAAAATTAACATAACTTTATAATGAACAAAATATTCATTTATCATTTTAATAAATAACAACAAATAAACATTGAGTGTAGTCACTCTCCAAGCACAAGGGCTTAATCTCTATTTAAGAGCGATACCGTGTGACTAGTATAAGATATTTTATATAAGTCAAAATGTGTAGTGGATAAATATATAAAATTTAATGTTTTATTGTAATGCAATATTTTATGGCACAATATTGTCCACCTCCGTAGTGTAATAATGGTCAGCACGCTCGGCTACCGTTCTGGAGGTCCCGGGTTCGATTCCCAGGGGGGGGTCAAATAAATTAAGTGATTTTTTCACTCTAATATTTATTTAATAATACCCTGGACTGGTACCTGAAGCGGAGGGCTGATCACCTTTCCTTCATATGTAAACGATCAAAATAACACTGCGTTTATATGAAGCAGTGCCCTATGCACCATTGGGGTGCGGATAAGAGTTTTATTATTATTATGTTAGAGTAACAAAAAATAATAATAAATACAACGAGATGATTAAACCAAGAAGAAAAGGTGCATGGTATTAGAAAGCCTAATTAGTGACAACAGACAGAATGCCTAACTTATTTGGTCACACGAGCGCTAGAACCAAAGTGAAAGGAACTTAATTCTGAACCTTTGTGAGACACCATGCGTGAATTCACTTAGACCCAAAAAGATAAAAGTCCCATTACCAACTTATCCGTTGTATTTATAATGTTTTTGCAAACTAATAAAATACAAAACAAATTGTTCTTTTTCGCAAAAGAAATAATTCGGTAGCAATATGGTTACCTCCTGTATACCCAAAAAAATACAAATATCATCAGATAACAAAATGGGAAAAAAACATGCATTATTTTTAAAAGTCTAGTACATATTTTTGCGACACGTTTTCACTGATTTTGCGTTCTTTATGTTACATATATACATATATATATATATATATATATATATATATATATATATATATATATATATATATATATATATATATTTATATATATTTTTATATTTATATATATTTATATATATATATATATATATAAATATATATATATATATATATATATATATATATATATATATATATATATATATATATATATATATATATATATATATATATATATATATATATATATATATATATATATATATATATATATATATATATATATATATATATATATATATATATATATATATATATATATATATATATATATATATATATGTTTATATATATATATATATATATATATATATATATATATATATATATATATATATATATATATATATATATATAAATATATATATATATATATATATATATATATATATATATATATATATATATGTATATATATAAATATACATATATTTAAATATATAAATATATATATATATATATATATATATATATATATATATATATATATATAAACATATATATATATATATATATATATATATATATATATATATATATATATATATATATATATATATATATATATATATATATATATATATATATATATATATATGTATATATATACATATTGACTGGTTTCCTGAAGCGGAGAGCTTATATGATGCAGTGCCTTATTATTGAAACAATTATTTTTAATTTGATCAATTCAATACAATATTTTGGGAGTATCGAAATCATCATAAATCCTGAATTTGTGTCTAAACATTTACAGAGCTTACGACCTGTCATAGGCTATAAGCGATCATTTCATAAATTCAAAAAGTGATGTCAATGCCTAGAATTTCATTTTAATGTTTATTGAGATAGTAATAAAAAATCCTCTTCAAGTCTTTATACACAAATGCTGAATTTATCCTTCATTTTAGATTATTATTAGATTGAACCCAAAACTAAATGCATCCATTCACAACCACTGCCCCAAGAAGGCAGACAATGAGTTCAAATTGTAATACCAGTGGCTGGAGAATGATTTTCCGAGTTTGCATCTCCTCTAAGTTATTTGTACCTATGAAATTCAAATAACTCCCCTTTATTCAAGTAAAATTATTCAATCTTGGTTTGAGAAATCAGCCAAAATAGGAGAATTCGAATAATGGAAATTTCCAAATGAGTGACAAGCGGAAAGGTACCTATAGTTGAATAAGAATAAATTCAATTCCATGAATAATTGTACGCTTTGACACAAATCTTTGGAATTCTAAATAGAAATACTGCGAAGATTATTAAAATAATTAAATTTTATTGGCTTGATACTTTCTGATGAAAATTTTGATCAACCGTTTAAAAATCGCTTTTTCAATTGGAGTCTTAATATGAAATTCTCAAATATGGCTACCAATTAATAGATATTTTTAGATAATAATCTAATTTAAAACCTCAAATAACTCTCAACTCATACATTATCTACCTCCGTGTAATGATTACAGCGTTAAGCTACCGTGCTGGAGGTTTCGGACTCGATTCCTTGAAGGGGTGGAAAATAAATATTAGTGATTCAACACTCCAATATTTATTTAATATTTCCATGGACTGGTCCCTGAAGTGCAGGGGTGATCACCTTGTCTTTATGTAAGTAATGACCAAGATAATACTGTGATAATTGGGTGCGGATAAGGGCAAGAAAAAGACACACTTGAAGTGTGTAACATACACACTGGAATGCAATCCCGAGTCCTCATGTCGTTGCATCTCTACTCATTTTAGTTGCTCTTGCATCTTTTCTTTTAAAGTATGCAACGATTAAATTGATTCCGCATGGATCAAACGTGGTGTCCTATGCACCATTGAATACAAATAAGGATAAAACAGTCTACAACATTATCCTTATCATTCACATTACACTTTGTTACATTTACGTTAGAATACCACTTTAATAAAATAAAATAAAATAAAACTTCATCTGATATGTTATCAATTTATAGTATAGAATTAACATGGTGAGATTTTTTTTTCCAAAACCGACAGTCGTGAAGTAGAGTTTTTAGGTGAATGGATAAACCAAATAATCCTTAAATGCAAAATTTTTAAAACAATAAATTTAATATTTTTTTTTTAAAGAAAAGTATCAAGATCCTGAAAATTAAAACTATTTTTAAACCATATTTAACAAGTAAATATATATGGTATTTAGTTTGAAAAATATTACAAAATAACAAATATGCTTTACTTTTTGGTTTACAAATAAATACATTAGTATTTAAATGTATGTTTTTTTTTTTTAATCATGTCATTAATAAATTACTTAATTTAGTTTTCTATTGCGTAGAATCCCATTTCTTAAGTCCGTGCATAGGCTCCGTTTATTTTCAAATTTGTTCTAATTTCTCTTTGGTATTCTCCAATTATGCTGGAGGATAAGAAGAAAAGTAAAGTTTTAATAGGAGAAAACTTTCCAAAGGAAGTTTGTAAAATTTCGTCTTTGCCAATTTCACCTTTTAAGGAGCATTAGATTTTTATAACCAAGAAACTACCGCTGAGGTATCCAAGAAAAATCTCAACCTAAAAATGAACCTTTAGTTAAGTTTTAAAATGATGAAATAAATACAAAAAGGCGTCATTTCATTTTAATAAAATACAAACAAAAAACTTTTCTCAATTTGAAAGAGCATCTACTCTCTCACATTAAATAAATAAAAACTGTAAAATAAAGAAGTAGGTAACAAGAAATATGATTGATATATTTTTATAAGAAAAATACATCCGACAAATATCCACCTTCTGCACTGCACCTACTGACAAATATGCAAGCTTCTGCTCGATTTTGGTTACTTTTTTTATGACGTGGTGAAGTATTCCTGTCGAAATTTCAGAATATTAGCTTTTAGATCGGCAAAAAACTACGGACGATGCATATTTTTAGTCTCAGATTGAACCTCAATAATAGTGTGATGATGAAATCTGGCCACTAGGGTGGTCTTTATAATATATTTTTGATGATACTTCCACGAAACAGACAATTTAACGAAAATGTGTCACAAAACAATTTAATAATTTCCACAAGGTTTTTTAAATACTTATTTTGAATGATTTATTTAAAGCTATTTTCATATATTTTTTAACTATATCAAGGACGCTTTTAATGACGTAGATGATGATGATATGATGATATGATGATAATTTCCAAAAGGTTTTTTAACGTATTTTGATCCGTAAGAAATTGTTATGTTTCTGCTAAAAAAATCGAACCTGATTGAAATATTTCACCAAATTCAAATTTGGCGGAAGTAATAAATACTTATTTTGAATGATTTATATAAAGCCATTTTCATATATTTTTTAATTATCTCAAGGACTCTTTTAATGACGTAGATGATCATTGTTTGATGAAAATAAGGCTGCTTTAAAATAAAACGTCAATTGGTCGAGGGGCATCGAGTGGGTTAAGCCTGGAGAGGGAAAAAAGGAGCCTTTGAATTATTACGCCTTCTTCTTGGTATTCTTAAGCAAGAGTATGGCCTGGATGCTGGGTATGACAACAAGCTGCTCTCTAGCGTGACTCTGAGCGATGGTTACGCCAAAGAGCAGCTTTTTGAGCTCTTCGTCGTTACGGATACCCAAATGCAGATGGTGGGGGATGATCCTGGACTTCTTTCCCAACACTACAGCTTGTCATAAACTCCACGAGGGCTGTAAAGTACTCAAGCGTACCAGCCCTGATCCTCTCGCCGTAGTTGCCTTTACATACTGAGCACGCTGTAGATACAGTACACGATGGATTGCAGACTGGCACAAATACCGTATAACGGGGCTACTTGAACTTTAATGTGTTACTTGAGCCCAGTAAAAAAAAATCTGTATTTGGTCTACAATAATGAACGTTTCGTGATAATAAATGTCACCTGTCAGGGAAACAATGAATCATGTCGATACGTTCCTTAATGTAGACCAAATACAGATGTAAATATTTTTTTTGTACTGAGCTCAAGTAACACCTCAAAGTTCAAGTAGCCCCATTCTACGGTATCATAATCTAAGAAATTTAAATATTTACGCATTAAAATAATTAAATTTGTAATATCATGTGGGTATTTTTTTTAAGGTGAACACATTCTTATTTCAAAACAAGAGAGATTTATAAAATGCTATCACCCTAGAGTCTCTAGACTTTAGAGGTAGGAACTAAAATTGGGAATGTTCCAGGAAACCTTTCTCAAAAATGGAATGCAAATTCAGTTTGATTTTTCAATGCATTCATATTCACGTTGGAGGTTTAGGAATGCTTTAAGTAATGTATGGTAATGTTTTTATAACTGCAAAACTCGTGCCAAATGGTGGAACACAGGATAATAATGTACTATATGGCAAAATTACCCCCATTTCTTAATCTTTTATCTTAAATTACTTCTCAGATCCAAGTAATTTGTACTTGTCAGCGATCAATTTTCAAAACTCGCTAAATCTGTTTATCAGGAAAAGACACAGGTATTTATTTTTAATATTCCAAATACAATTTCACAAGAATTCATATTTAAAATAACAGAATATAAGAGAGAGATATTATTAGAGATTATAAAATAATTGCAGTAATCAACCACCTGAGTTTATACATATCGCTCACTCCTTTCAAGAACGTCATAAATCAAAAATCGTCAATTTTGAGTTGTGCATGTTTTTGGAATGCCCAGAAAATGTACTATATCCCAGCAAAAGAGGTATATTTTTAACTTAATATTTACCCGCTGCAGGGCAGAATGTGTTGTTTTTGCATTTTGAAGAAAATGCATTGTTTAATTAATTTTTGAATATACTAAAAAATTTTCTATTAAATATAAAAAGATCTGTTGCACAGTAAAAAGTTCAATAAGTGGCTTGATATTTATTTTTAGTACATTGTATCATGTTTTTAAACTTTAAAAACGTTCTCCTGAACAATCAAGTTTTTTGATTTATGACGTTCTTGAAAGGAGTGAGCGATATTTGCAAATAATATTTTTCTTGGCAGGTTTTTTAATCGACCAAATTTGTCGGAATGAACGTCAAAGTGAATACTAAAATATTTTAAATCGCTGCTGGAACCATTTTTTTTTATATTTGAATTAATATATGTAAATATGAAAGTAAAATAAAGTCAAAATGTATTTATGTTAACGTATATACACAATGAATACAAGCAATAAAAAATAACGACATATAAGTGAATGTACAAATAGAAAAAAAATCATTTAATAATTAAAAATAATTTATTTATTCTAGTGTTATAAAAAATGTGCAAATTTGTTAAAGATAAAAGTACAAGTATAGCAAAAAAATTTATGAGGTGAATGTGGTAAGTAATAGAATCAGAAGAAGACCAAGGAAAACTTGGAAAAATCGAGTATTTAAAATACTTAATAGTGGTCAGGTCAGGAGTCAGCATAATCGGTGGGTTTGTATAAGGAGATGCAGAAATGTGAAAGAGGCGAAGATTTTTTGCAAAGACAGATTGGTGTAGGGTTCTATTATTTTTGCCTACCCCTGCGAGTAAAAAACGTGATGGTTAGTTACTTAGGTTAAATAGCATATCAAATTTACAAGGTGTTCAAGCATTTTAGACTCATATTACAGTACATAGTTTATGGTTTTCTCTTGTGTATTTCATCGCTAACGTGCTCAGCGACATTTTGTTTGATATCAGTAAATATTTTTTTAATAAATACATATTTGTTCATATTAATGTTCAAGTTGTTCAACACAGATCCAAGAAAATCTTTTAGTTGGATATATTATGTGAAAACTGATCTTCGTTTATCATTTACTGCTTACCTATTAGTAGGCGTCTAAGATTCTGGCAAAGAGTAGGTGTTGATGTACATGTTGAATTATAGGTACCTTAATCAATTTCTATATGCCACATATAAGCTTCCTAAAATACACAATTAATGTTTATGAACTCATTTCTGGCATACTCGTATCAAAGCGATATTGAGTAACATTACAGAAATAGATGATGTTAGATTTTTACTTGCAATAATTATAAAGTTCTCTTTTCCTCTTCCTCTCTCTCTCTCTCTCTCTCTCTCGCTCCCTCTCTCCCTCTCTCTCTCTCCATCCCTTTTTCTCACCCAATTATACATTGGGCACTGCAGCACATATAGGTAGTGTTATCTTGATCGTTTTATACAATATAATATAAGAAAGAAAAATTATCAGCCTGGGGTTCAGGGTAATAATATTAAATAAATATATGTAAGAGAGAAAAATCACATAATTTATTTTTTATTTCTTAATTTATTACCATCCTGGAAATCGAACCATAGACCTTCAGTGCGGTAGCCAAACACGCCAACTATTAAACTACGGAGGTGGACTAGATTTTACCGACGAATTAAGCTAAATGTTGCACAAATATTATAAACATAAAACACAAATAAATTTGGCTGATATTTATCGCGTCGACAATCGATTCAGAGTAAACACAAGTTTTAGAATTTAAGTACGAGTTTTAATTGTCAGAGGCTCGTTTTTTTTATATCATATAAATGTTTTTTATTTTTATTTTTGTTTGCCTCTACAACATAAATTAAGAATTAAATTAAGTTACTTTGTGGTAAAATCTATCCATTTTTAAATAATGTTTTTCAAAGTAAATACCACTATTTCTTAAAATCTACTGTGACACGTGTTTTGACGAATTCCACATCATTTTGTGTTAATCCGCGTTCCTAATCAATATACGGTGTTTGAAAATAATGCAGAATGCATCAAAACACGTGTCACAGTAGATTTTGAGAAATAGTAAGAAAAACTAAGAAAAACTAAGTAAAACATTAATTAAAAATAAATTAAGAAACTAAAAATAAACATTTCATCATTTAATAACACAATCAATCATATACATGTAATTTACTTTTTATGTTTATACATTAACAGTTGTCAAAATTCATAAGATTTGCATCCATAATTTATTTCACATAATTTTTTAAATATAAACAAAGTTGATAAAAGTTCAAGACAACTGACGAGGGTTGCGAGATGTAATCCTGGTATTTCGATTTTCTTGTAATATTTCCAAACTTACAAGAAAATGTTTTCTTTTTCATATCTTCTATCTATTCTTACGTCGTTGTTCGTGTGAGCACGCACGTTTTGCCTGTTCTCTCAGGTGACATTCTAACCAAACATATTCAAGGTTTCTGAAGGAAAACATGTAACGCGAGGAATTTCAAAATTAAAAAAATACTTTTTGAGATACCCCATCGTCCTTTTTTATTTTTAGTATCATTCATAAAATACTGAAAATGAAAAACTTGAGATTTTCAAAAAATTCTTGTTATTTATAATATGCCCGTATACGAGTATAACAATCGGTTTGATAAAAAATGTCCTGACTTTAAGAATACTTCTGTGTTTTTTTTAATTAAAAAAAATGTTTTATTATTTTTTAAGCCCTCATTTGCACCTGATGGTTCATAGGGCACTGCATCATATAAACGCAGTGTTATCTTGATCGCTTACTCACGAAAGAAAGCTAACCAGCCTTCCGCTTCAGGTACCAGTCCACGGTAATATTGAATAAATATTAGAGTGAAAAATCACTAGCGTAGCTAAGCGTATCAACACTTCAGAGTTGGTGATTAAAGGATCGGATGTATATTTATTGAAAATCGGAATTGGTACCATTTCCTGGATACCTTTAAAATAAATGCTTCAAGATTCGCACCGATCTCCTCCGTATTGATACGACAACGTTTGAACGTTACTGGAGAGCACTTCTCGATTAAAGACGATCCAGATTCGTGGAGCGCTACATGTTCGCTGGTAGTGCATACCCAACTTTATGTAAGATTCAAGAACGTGGAGTACATAACCGATCACATAGCCTGAATAATTGGCAATCAAGCTAGCACTTCGTCTATCCTATACGTGTCCCATGCACTATTGCATTGGAAGCAGATTGGGGTAAGATAAATAATTAGGTTATATAATACTTTTTATTTTAATTTTATTAAATTTATTATAATTTTGTTACAAAATACATATTTAAATACATGGTTCATAAATATACAGAATATTTAAACATAACGTTTCTACCTCTCTAATAAAGTAGATACTTGTGTTTAGAAAGGGAATTCTTTTTACAATTATTCATTTTTAATTTTTTATGTGAGTAAATTTCTCAAAGTTTATGATCAAGTTTAAAAACAAGATTTTTGAGGTTTGCTCTCTAAGATTCAAATAGAAAAAGCTTTTTTAGGTAAATAATATTTATCTTCCACTTTCATCATTACGTTTCTTAAAACAAAGTGTAATAAATCTATTTTGAATTCAATTTTCCACTTAGATATGTTACATATTCGAATCTAGTAGGAATGCACCTTCTTTTTGAAATACTATAACAAGGAATATACGCAAGCCGATTATCCTGTGAAATATCTTAGGGAAGAATATCATATTTTTACAGAATAGAGCACGGTTTGCGACAGGTGTCCCCTATCTGTCGCAGAACAGTTATTATTTTGTATCATTATAGCACGAGTTACTATATACTCGCTACTAAACTAGGGGATATTGATATTGTGACTCTTCTGTGGGGTTATAAAGCGCACAATCATGTGTGCATAGAAAAATATTACTATTTACCTAACGATGAAAAAAACCGTAGTTCACGAAACTACTCGATTGTAATGATATAAACCTCAATTAGTGATATTACATAAAAGTTTAATGTTATAAATAATCAATCCTAGTATCGCATCTATTAAAATTATGCTTTCAACAAGATAGCGAGTGTTTTTGACTAGAATTTTCACTCATGAATCACATGAAATTAAAGTAACTTTAAACAAAAAGAGTAAATCCACTCACAAGAACAAGGTATGGGTTATTAAACGAATAAAGTTAAAACATAAGTATGCCCATGATAAATGGTGATGCATAAGCCATATATAGATTTCAGAGTCACTTGGACCTTAGGTAATTCAATAATTAAAGTACCACATCTGACTGCTAGCAGTTTTGTATTTTTAGCGTGAAAACAACCAATCCTCTCACGCTGTGAGTACATTTCTCCAGATCACATTACATTTCTGAGACAATAATATCACGGACTCTTTTTTCTCTTTTCTTCGTATTACAGCTAGCACTATAAACCACATCAAATCTCTGTTAGTAGCTAGGTAATTATTTGTTTACCTATAAAATATACAAAATGTACATTACACGTCATTTTCATTCTAGAAAACACATTTCAAAGTTAAATGGGAGTATTAGGGTACCATTTGGCTGGTATACCTTAATTACAATGCTAATACTTCGTCTCTATCTTAAACATTTAACTAACCAGTTAACAGGATCCACATTGCTTCTTTCGTTCAATGGTGATATTTATTTTGATTGTGTTCACGGTGTGTTGGTTAATTAAATGGAGCAATTTGAACTAGCATTTAAGTCTATTTAACCTTTATTTTACGCACTGTTAAGATGAAAGCTTATGTTTCAACATTTTTTGAGCGAGACAGGATTAAGGAAAAGATTCACATTATAGAAAATAAAATTGGCTTAGGTTTACTGTTCTTCAATAGAAAAATCATTTTTCTTTTTCACAATTATACATAATATACATATACACACACATATACACATATGGTTACAAATTATTACTTTTAAACAAATAATACAAGAAAAAAATATGGTATAAAAGCATATAAAAGAATTTGCTTTTTAATATTTCTCTTGTATATTATTTAGATTTATCTCAATACTTCCCATACCAAATCTTATAAATAGTTTCAAAAGTACTACAATTAGCGAATGTATGATAGATGTTCGAATGGTCAAATAAGAAAGGGATGTTAAACTGAGATAAACACTTTCGATAAAATTAACAATTTTGTGGTTGGGACTTGTTCAATAACGTGTGAGGTAAGAATGGTAAAACAAATGTTTGGTGCAAATGGTGGCATGAGCACGCTTGCTTCAAATACTTAAAAATTAGCAGTCGGGATAGTCATCGGGTATATACGAGGAGATACATGAATGTCAAGGGAGGAAAGAAATGTCTTGAGGAGATTAGGGCAAAAAATAATTGCAAAAACAGAGTCGTGTAGCGTTCTGTTATCCTTGCCTACCCTTGCGGAAAAGTGATGTGATGGTTAGGAATACTCCAATTAAATTTTAATTTTATTTTAACCATTATCAGAATTCGTATAAAGAAGTGAGAAATATAAACAAGTTATGAGAAAAATAAACATCATGTAATAAATTTAGCTCTTTTAATTAATCAGTAATAATCAACCCTTCTGAAATATAAACATAATAATGTTTAATCTCCGTAAAATATCAAACCGCTGTTAACGTGTACGATCACGAGTGAAATGTATTATTCAAATCACTATATAAAACATAAAAGGTAACCGCATTAAGGTATTCTAAGCCTGGAAACATATTCTCTTTAAATAACCTTAAAAAGTGTGCTCAGTAAGCTGGTAAAAGCCCTCAGCTATGTTGTGCTCAAACAACCTTCTAAATTTCACCATCTTTCTTTCCCCGCCGAGTTCATCCCCCAGTTCCAACTTGATAATTTCGTTTTACATACATATTTTTCGCAACATTTTGTTTTTATTTCATGCTTTACTTTCACTGTGTATCGTTTAGCATTTTATTTAAAGGCATCTAAAAACATTCCTTGTCATGAAAAAATGTAAATAAATAACGTCTCTTAAAATTTACGTTGTCATTAGGACTGGTAACAGATTTTAAATTACTCATTTTATTCTCTTGTATTAAACATAAAACACATTTCTAAGTTACATTTTGCTTTGCTTTTTTCCTAGAATTTTATTTCTAAAAATAAATTATGAATGTCTCAGGAAATAATAAGACATTAATATTTTTTATTTACTTCATTTGATTATGTTTTACAAATACATCTACAATACTAATTTTTATTGTTATTTTCATTCATTGATATTGGAATAATGAATATGAATATGATTTTGCTTACCCTTCGCTAAAAATTTGAGTTATGTTGTTTCTTAAAGCCTGTGAACATCTATTTGAAACTTGAGTAATGTGGCAGAGAGAATCGAACGCCACACCACTCTGTCTTTGCAAACATTCTTTGCCTCTTCTACATTCATGCATCTCCTCATACATACCCGACGATTATTACGACTCCTTACCCAGCCGCTTTCAAGTATTTGACATACTTCATTGTGCCAAGTTTTCCTCGGTCGTCCTCTGCTTCTTTTTCCAACTACATTCGCCTCATAAATGTGTTTAACCGTTCTTTCTTCACTCATACGTTCCACATGTCGAAACCATCTCAACACACCTTTCTTAATTTTATCGATAATGCTTATCTCAGCCTTACATTCTTTCCTTATTTCATCATTCGAACATCTATCAAACATTGTTTTGCCACATATTCGTCTGAGGGATCGCATTTAGACTGTATTCAGTCTGTTTTCATCCTTCTTTTGCCAACTCCATGCTTCGCTTCCATACACAAGGGTTGGAACCAGAACTCCATTGTGTACTGCCAGTTTAGCTTTCGCTGATAGTTTTTTATTTGCTAAAACTGATTTTAGTGCACCAGTCACTCTGTTTCCAGCATTCACTCTCCTTTCTATGTCTTTATCAATCTTTCCATCCCTAGAAAACATACTACACTATTATATGAAATCATCTACCTGTTCCAAAATCTCACCATTTACCAATATTTCACACTCAGATCTACATTCATCTCTTTCAAAAACCATGATTTTGGATTTGCTAACATTCATCAATAAATAAATTTGTAAAATGGTTAATACTACATAGTATATAAAGAGATCACTCAAACCAGCCAATAATATTCGCCAAATAACTACTTACTTACCTCACAATATGTACCTCCTTCTCTTGGTTTTCCATCCTTCGTGACGCGTTTTCGGGTAATTGTTATGAAAATTAAACAAAAATAATAATAACAATTTATTTACATTAATTTATTCCCCTAAATTTAAGACAATTTTAACAAATTAAAAACCCCGAAAGGTTTATAATTATGAGAAAATAAAATTTTGATTAAAAATTTAATTACAATATGCAATGATTGTAGTTATTGATGGCTTCAAACATAATTAAATTGATTACTAGACATGCTCTTTTTTATAATTGATCGACAAATCAATCTCATTAATGAAATTTTTTGACATCTCATCAAAGATGAAGAAGAATATGGAAGTCTGGGCATTTACGGGGCTGACGACCGTCATAGGCTGGTTTAAGTGATCACTTTACACACGTGTAACATTCACCAATTTTACCCATTATTGACAACCACACTACTCAAATTCTATATATATGAAGTTCTATATATATGAAGCAATTTAGAAACCTTGTTCTTGAATCACTAGAACTTCACTAGAGACATCTATTGGTGAGATGTAAAGAAGCTTTTTATTAAGCAGAAACTCTTATATTAGAATGTGAGATCCGAAACCTGGATTATAATCACACACATGAAAAACGCCAGAAAATACCATTATTATTTAGCTTATAATTTGACCAGATAATTTATTTACAACATATTGAGTGTGTCCAAATACTTATTCACAAAATCTCATTAATGAATATTATTTGTTTTTTTTTCTTTTTATATTGTTTTCTTTATTAAGGTAGGAAAGAATCAATCATCCGAACGTTTGTACTCAACATCTATTTACGTATGAGTATAATTATCTGGAATTCATTTCTTCTACAATGGATTGTATATAAGCATATTCCCTATTGTTGGAACGGATGTGTATGTGTAAGTGGAATTGATTTCCGTTCTATCGGTAGGCCTAATGAGCCATGGTATAAGAAGGGCTGGAACTCGTATAAAAAAAATACTCTCCGAAATTCGTTAAAAGGGTGGAGTAAATAAATATTGAGACTTTTTGTTTGAAAATTTTTTCGAAAACTTTTTATTACTAGGTTTTGTTTAGGATTTAAGATGAAAATAGTACATTTATTAACATTTGATGTTATCTGTATTTTTTTATGTACATATATTTTTTTATAATATTCTTATTTTTATGAAAATACTCGGTTTTATTATGAAGAGTAAAACAATTATCCTTTGCCCAATCCAGACTCTACCTACTTGATACTTCGAGACCGATTAACGTCGTTTATTTTGTTATTTTTTTGTTTTCGTTTTTAATCTATCATTGTCATCATCATCTGATTATCTAAGTTTTTTAAGCGCCCATGAGGTGGTATTTGACGAAAATGATGCCATATAAATTATGCAAATTATTATCATCCAAAAGATATAACTGAAATTAAACTGAAATACATATAAATCATTTGTATCAGCATCGTTCTTAATACAGGTTTTTTACTTCAGACGTTCAAAAAAACCAAACTGGATGCATTACAAATGAAATTATACGTTAAACAAATTAAATTGGAAGGTTCTCAAAACAAATTGTACGTTGTATTGTATTTTATAAATAAGTTTTTTATTTGTAAATTACAATATTTTTATTATTTAAAAAATATATATTCATATTACTACAACATATATCGTCAGTGTGAATACCTGCTAATAAATTTTATTCTTAAGACTAGAAAGTGTGTTAGTCGTCAAGTTGGGAAACCTGCGCGGCGCGCTGTCATGTGCGTGTGTCAGTCTGTGCGCACGATGTGTACTGAAGTTTTCAGACAAGATTTTACATACTGCCATGAGTCATGAATACTACTTTAAATATAATTTTAAGAATTCTCACTTTATTTTAAATACAACAAAACATCCAATTTGCTTTTCAAAGCGTCCAATTTGATTTGTAGGGTGTTCAATGTGGTTGATAAAACGTCCAATTTAAAATGAAATGTCTGTGATAATATTTCCTGATCTATATTGATGAGGCTTTCTAATCTTACAGAACAAATCTTGATCTGGCCCGTGGTTCCCTATCGGCTTATTAGGACCCATAATAGGGGGCGTTTATAAGGAATTATTGCCGCATGATAATCGAAAATCCGTTGTTTCTTTCATGGGTTTTCAGGTAATCGGAATTACCCAGATTACTGCCGGCTGCGGCTGCGTGCGCCCATTACCCGATCCCAAAGGAGTATGGTTTCAAGCTGAAATAAATGTTCCAGCTAACGGCCCAGCCACCATTACGGCGAGGGAAACATACACACAAATTTGGAACTGCCCGTATTTTGTTTCGCGCTATTCTTGTTTTAAATTGAAATGTAGCACATTTATCATAAGCGGGAGAGTTCGTTGTTTCCCCGTGACTTACAACTTTCAACATTTTTGCTAGAAGATTAATTTATCTTATTTGCTTTATTTTAAAACTTATTTCTATTCAGCGAAAGTTTGTTGTTGATATTTTATTAATGATATTGCTAATTCGAGGAAACATGTAATTTATGCATCTTTCCATAGGAAAGAAAGTTTAAGTAGAAAATTAATGAATGCATTTTCTTGTTTAATATTTTTTTTGGATAATATGTTTTTTCATTTATCCAAGAATTAATTGATATAAGCCCAGAGCAGATAGATACATCACGAATAACATAAATAATCAATAAATGTATATATATATATATATATATTATATATATATATATATATATATATATATATATACATATAAATATATATATATATATATATATATGTATATATATATATATATATATATATATATATATATATATATATATATATATATATATATACATATAAATATATATATATATATATATATATATATATATATATATATATATATATATATATATATATATATATATATATATATATATATATATATTTATATATATATATATATATATATATACATATATATATATATATATATATATATATATATATATATATATATATATATATATATATATATATATATATATATATATATATATATATATATATATATATATATATATATATATATATATATATATATATATATATATATATATATATATATATATATATATATATATATATATATATATATATATATATATATATATATATATATATATATAAAGCAGAAAGAATATAACGCTTTAACAATCTGTCTACGCAAACAATCTTTGCCTCTTCCACATTCAAGCATTCTCTCATACACACTCGCCGATTTTTTGATACCTGACGTGACTACTTTCAAGTATTTGAAATACTTGATCATGTCAAGTTTTTTTTTGGTTTTCCTCTGCTTCTATTGCCAACCACTTTCGATTCACACATATCTTTTACTTTCCTTTCTCCACTCATACCATTTTTAATCAAAATATTACCAATTAAAGAAAATAGAGTACGATAAGCACATACAATAATTTTAAAATTGAATTAATATTTTCCTGTGCTTTTTTTCCCCGATCGAATAACATAATATTTTATTTTTTTGATAACACCTGCCAATCTCTTTCTTGTCACTCAAGTTTCTATTTATACCCTATTCAATAACCCGTCTGGTTTATTATAGGTACTTCGAATACCCCAGCGTAAAAAAAAGGGAAAAAATTGAGATACATTTCTTTTGTATAAACTTCATTATTACTTTCTACATAACAGCGGATTCTTTTCATAATATATTTTTTTCTAATATATTTATTGGTATAAAGACAATTTATTTTTAGTTATATGTTTATGTTTCCCAAGTTTTTCAACCTTTTTTTTCCGTTTCGATGAAATGTTTTCATCGTAACGTTAAAAGTACAAAGGTTTTGTATATGTACAATAAATATATTTTTTAACTTCTAAAACATTCGTGTTTTACCCTCTCTGGATTATATCATTACGGGAGTATAAAAGAGAACTCTCATTCGAGATTTCTTGCGAAATTATTATTATACATGCTACCTTAAAATGATTTTAATTCTAAAAACACCGCACTGTTCTGTTTAAATGAAACGCTGTTTTGTTCGTGGATAATACGAGTATATGTGATGTGATTTTAAGTGTCCGATTTTAACCCTAGGTAACTTCATTTTATTATCTAGGTGTTAATATGTTTTGACTTATGAAATAAATAAGTAATACATAAATGTCAATGCTTTTACAATGCCAAAGATGCTAGTAAACCGTAATAACGATTACAATAAATCAATGTTATACATTATTGAAGAAGAAAAGTGTCGGGTTGTGGTCCCATGGTTATGTCGCGGACCTTATCTCAGAGTTTCTCGGTTCGAACCCACTCTACCACAATTTGATACCTACATATTTCTTATAATGAGCCGCTTAGGCTCACAGAAATAGTATGAAATTGAAATATTTGTATCAATAATAAAAACACAAATATATCTCTTTTTATAAAAAAAAATACTAAGCAAATTTAAAATAAATAATTAAACAATACGTTTTCTTCAAAATACAAAAACAACACTTTCTTCCCTGTAGCGGGTAAATCTTAACCCTTTCTGGTCCTATGTCGAATGTCATTTTACATCGACTTTATTCCGGTGAGTCCTATGTCGAATGTCATTCGATATTTTTTTTTCTTCGTCAGTTTAGGGTTAAAATACAAGCAAACATATTTTTTTCTCACTCGTATTTAGTGTGCGGTAAACTGGAACGAAGATTCAATTATTTTTATACACTAGAACGTGTAACTTTCTACCTGAGAATGACACAAAAGGTTTGTTTTGGGGGCTGGCTCGGTACCCGTCACTCGGATGTCCAGCTACGGCATCAGTTACACTCGACCCGTGCGCATGTGAGCAGCAGTGATGACGATTCCATCCACAATAGCCCACGTGTATGGAAAAATGTTGCGCTCAACGAAAAATTCCTGGAGGTAGGAATGAAGCCCGATACATTTGCGTCACATGCGAGAAAAAACCCGGCCTTTGCATCGGTGACTGTTTTCACCAATATCATACATCAGATGTCTATAATATGTAATAATTAGGGACAAGATTGTATACATTCAAAATAAAATATTTTTTTAACACAATTGTACTTTTATTAAAAAAAACTTAGATGTATCGTTTTACCCTGTAATGCTGTAAATCTATTGTAAACCTGATGGAATTTTTTTTTTAATTTTTGGACCGGAAAGAGTTAAGTTTAAAATGTGCCGCTTTTGCTGGGATATAGTTCATTTTTTGGGCATTCCGAAAATATGCACAACTGGAAAATGACGATTTTTGATAAATGACGTTGTTGAAAGGAGTGAACGATACATATTATATATACCGTACAATGTAATAAATAAATTAAGCTCCAAAAAAAGGGCTGTATGAATATTTTATACTTTAAATGTAAGTAAGCATTTGCAATAAATTTTATACTATATTTACATTAGAAGTATTTAGTATCCAAGACCAAGGAAAACTTGGCATGATGAAGTACTCCAAATACTTGATAGTGGTTAGGTCAGGAATTGGAATGATTGGCGGGTTTGCATAAAGAGAATAATTAATGTGGAAGAGGCGAAGATTGTTTGCAAAGTCATATTAGAGTGTCGTTCTTTCTCTCAGCCCACCCTTGCGGGAAAGCGGCGGGAAAGTTAGTTAATTAGTAAGTTTATATGTGCTCATTGTTTATTATATGTAAATGTTTAATACTTTTAACGAAACAGGAATGATAATACAGTATTGTATAAAATAAAATAATATTTCAGGAACCAAAACGTATCAGTGATATTTAAAATCATTTGAACTATCATTTATTTCAATAATATATCAAAGGAATATCTAAAACATCTAAGAGTATCATAATAAAAAAATATTGAATATTCAGTAATGCATGTTTTATGCATAGAACATAAAATATTTATGCAATCTTTTCCATATTTTGTGTATTAAAAGCATTGTTAACTTTGTGGTTTGGTAATAAAACACTCTTTTTATCATTCATGGTTCATTTTGTGCAATACCACTTAAAATCTCTTATTATATCGCTCACTCCTTTCAGGAACGTCATAAATCAAAAATCGTAAACATTCAGTTTTGCATGCTTTCGGAATGTCCAGAAAATGTACTATATACCAGCAAAAGAGACATATTTTTAACTTAATATTTACCCGCTACAGGGCAGAAAGTGTTGTTTTTGCATTTTGAAGAAAACGTATTGTTTAAATATTTTTTTGAAATAAACTAAATATTTTTCAAATGGAGAAAAAACCTTCAGGTTTTACCTAAAAAGATCTGTTGCACAGTAAAAAAGTTCAGTAAGTGGCTTGATATTTATTTTTAATACATTGTATTATATTTCTAAACTTTAAAAACGTTCTCCTGAAAAATCAAGTTTTTTTATTTATGACGTTCTTGAAAGGAGTGAGCGATATGTAACTTTAAAGTAGTTTTGCACAAAGTGAACGATGAATGATTAGGAGAGTATTGAATATTTTTCAACTTATGTTAAGAAAGTATGATACTATTCAAGCATAACAAAAAAAAATATTTAAAAAAATTCATAGGTTTTAAGATTAAAACTTAATGATATTAAAATACTAGCACTTTGTTAATTAATAATATAACAAAAAATTAACTCTCGACATTCTAATTCCATTCATAATTAATCATTTTATTTAGGTACCTAGTCTTAAGAAAGTTTCCGTTTTACAAAGAATTTAAAGGCCTTTACGAACAACTTTTGAAAGCCATTTGACAATTTTGTAAGAAAATTATTTAATATTATTTACATTCCTTTCCCTAAGTACTTAAGTTATGTTCTTGAATATTTTCAATTCGTTAAACAAATAACAAGGACGTTAGATGAAATCATTTTATTATAAAAATCCTAATTTTGATATAAATAAGTGAATATGCGAACAGCGACTATTTTTTAAAGAGTAAAGTTAATTCTCATAATCAATAAATGAAATCAAATATCGCGTTTTGGTCGAGAAATATAAACGAAAATTAATGATCAAATTCTGTATGTAATTTCTGAATGAGAAATCAGGAAAGTACTGTCTTTAGTTTAAGTTAAAATTTGGCAGAGGATGAATGAATCCAGAAACGGGGATAAGTTTTCCATGCCACAGGGATCAAAATTCATCACTGTGATTCGTATTGGGACTAGTTTGGTCTTTATCAGTCTACCGGTATGTGCTTGTTGATCGATGTGTTGACTGTTTATTATTGGTAATCTCGTGATAATAGATATCTGAGTTCAAGAGTGGTATTACAAATGCTCCATCTGAGAAGTGCAGATAAATTTGACGTACATAAATATTTTTCTTGAACAAGTTTTTAATATTGCTTTTAAAATAAATATTGCTTACGCAGATATATAATATTTCTTAAAATGTTTATTTTTATTTGAAAATCTCTTCAAAGAAACGTAGCAGCTTTCTACGTGTAAAATAATGTGATAATGGAAAGAAAGGAAATTTAACGTACATAAATAAAACATAGAGATTTATTATTTACTATGAATTTCAACAGGACTCGATTCGAATTCGTATACAAAAGATCTCACATGAAATATTTATCGAATGCATAAGAATCTCCATAGAATATAAAATTTCAATTGATGACAGAATTGAAAATTTGTTTGTTTTAATGTTTTTATTCAATACAAGAAAATACTTTCTTATCATTGTTGAAATATAAAATGTTGCAAAGTTTAATAAATGATCAATTAATTTAACAAATGTCAGATTGAAAGGTCTATAAATACTCTTTTTAATTTCCTTATAAATAAAACTGAAAAACTTCCATATTGAGATATCTATAAAAAAAACTACGTCAGTATTATGTTTCATGTATGGATATAATTAATTTAAAGATACATCGTATTTTGTTGTTCTCTCACCCTTGAGATTCGTCCTTGAGTCCGTACAAGTAAAAGAATGGAAAAGTCTTAACAAAATGACATATTTTATTATAAGGATTATGAGAGAAAGGAGGAAAAGGGATTCATCCAGCGATCAGAAAACCTCGAACCTCATTTTTCTTCTCCACGAAATTGGTTCCAGAGTTAAAATCAAAAATACTTTTTTTATGAGAGTAATTCTGTTGGTGAATTACTTTAATAAATAATCTCTGCCTCGACATTTCAACACTTATTATATTTTATTTTCAAATTACATACAACTTGAGAAATACATTTGCCACATACCACATTTCGCTCACTCCTTTCAAGGACGTCATAAATCAAAAAAACTTGATTTTTCAGAAGAACATTTTTAAAGTTAAAAAATATAATACAATGTATTAAAAATAAATATCAAGCCACTTATTAAACTTTTTACTGTGCAACAGATCTTTTTAGGCAAAACTTAAAGGTTTTTTTTCCATTTGAAAAATATTTAGTATATTTAAAAAATAATCAAACAATACCTTTTCTTCAAAATGCAAAAACAACACTTTCTGCCCTGTAGCGAGTAAATATTAAGTTTAAAATGTGCCGCTTTTGCTGAGACATAGTACATTTTATGGGCATTCCGAAAACATGCACAACTGAAAATTGACAATTTTTAATTTATGACGTTCTTGAAAGGAGTGAGCGATATATGCAGTAACTTTTATTATGAACAAACTGTACCTGGCTACGTGTTGCTGCGGCTCAGTCTGGTAAAGTAGAAAAGAAAATTGAAACACTGATAATGCTAGATGACCTGTCCCAAAAATGAATGGGAATAAATCATGTAACGTTGCCATTGCGGTCAAAAAACATTTTTTTACCTGTCGAATTTATTTGTATGCTACGTCCAAATTTTCTAGAACAATCGGTGAGTTGAAGAGGACATTTGAGGTTAGGTACAAACTAACATTAATTTTGTTTTTGATATAGATAAAAATTTATAGAAATTAAAAAATTAAGTATTATTTCAAATAAATAATGTTTGAAGTTTATTAAATCAATTTAATTTGTGATAATAAATTAAAAATATAAAAAAAAACCCTTGACGCTATCATTTCATTTATTTACCATTACGAAATCATTTCCAAAGAAGTTTTTATAAAAAAACCCTTGATGTTATTATTTCATTTATTTACCATTACGAAATCATTTCCAAAGAAGTTTTTATAAAAAAACCCTTGATGTTATTATTTCATTTATTTACCATTACGAAATCATTTCCAAAGAAGTTTTTATAAAAAAACCCTTGATGTTATTATTTCATTTATTTACCATTACGAAATCATTTCCAAAGAAGTTTTTATAAAAAAACCCTTGATGTTATTATTTCAATTATTTACCATTACGAAATCATTTCCAAAGAAGTTTTATAAAAAAACCCTTGATGTTATTATTTCATTTATTTACCATTACGAAATCATTTCCAAAGAAGTTTTTAAGCTTTTAAATGAGATTAAATATACATTTAAAACAAAGTTTCATCTAGGTAATTTAAAATTGAAATAATTCTACCTATCGGGGCATCGATTACATTTACGATTCATTGATTAAGATACAAATGTTATTATACTTCTGGACTTTTATTTCTAATAACTTTGGCATTTTAAACATGCTTTACAGTTTTAACGAAAAGAAATATCATTGTTTTTAATAAATAAAAAAAGTCAAAGTAAGTTAAGACTAGTAAAGTTAAAGCTTTATCTTTTACACGTTATTGACAATAAGTAAAAATAAAATAAAAATACACTACAAACTCTTATTTTATCATATTACATTGTCTTATTTACGTTTTTCCCCCGACAAATATTTGTTGGAAAAATATCGTTGTACCCAAATACCAAATTTATACAAAAAAAAAATCATAATGACAATTTGAAGACACGTGTATAACAGACTTATATTTTTTATGGTTAGTCTCTTTTGTAAATTGAATCCATAAAAATGGCGAAAGATATTCAATTTACCAACCTGACAAGCAATGAATGCTTTGAAATTTTTGGTGTGCAGGTGGATTAATTCTAAGTGTCTTCAGTATGTACCCATCTAAATGCACGTAATTTTATGATATGTTTTACCAGTTTAATGAAAGATGACGTTAAGATGCAGTTTAATGACGTGAAAAATGACGTCAAGCCGATCTTCACCGTGTTTTCATATATTCATGTCATTTTCTATCAGTTTTAACCTTTAGTAAAATATTGTCGATTGTCTTTGATTATCGATGATGTCGTTAAAACTTTAGATTAACAAAGAATTATAACGTAAAAAACAAATGTCAACTTTATATTTTTTTTAATAGAACAAATTGCTTTTAAAAACAATAAAAAACATGTACTTTGACCACCCATTACCCCCTCACTAAAAAAGTTATACTTACTTTGTTTCATTTGACGAGATCAGTCAAATAAACAATGTGACCTTTTTTATTTAGATTTTCAGATAGTTATAAAGATTTAATTGCAGAAATTCTCCCGGCTGTTTATGTTTTATCGTTTTTTTCGTAGTTATTATGCTATCGTGTATTAAATTTCCTATAAAAACAAACCCAGAAAAATAAATAAATTACAGAGATGGAAATCTGAAAATTGATCAAGTTAAACTTAAAACAGTTTGCGCCGTATAATTCAACCTTAAAAATATTCCTTGATATTTTTTTCTACTGTATTTTTATATTTTTTCTATTGCATTCCATAATAAGCGTTTTATCAGTAATGTATTTTTGTAAGATATTTCAGACAGTAAGTTTTACCAAAATTTAAAAATATTTAAAGTCATACCTAACAATCTTTAGACAAAGACAAAAAGTCTTATTGTATGAAAAAAATTGTACATAATCATACATATGTCGGTATTAGCAACATATGAAATGTATCTGAATGTATGTTTTATACTATAATTTGTTTATTTTATTCTAGTGATAGAATCACACGTGGAAAAAAGTATGCCATAAAATAATAAATGCTTTTGGTGGATGCGTTTGCTAAGGCGCTGTTTTTTTTTTCGTTAGATTGAAAATTCATAGTTAATCATACTTCGAGAATGAGCTTACCCATCGGAGAATTTTTTTCGCCTGTCGTACTCGACTCACGGCTGGTCAATTTAACTCTCATTTCAAGGCATGAAAAAATCGTCCACAAATCAGATAACCGAACCGTAGTCGGTGCCAGCTGCACACGATAGTAGCTGTGACTTTGATGTATTCACATATTAAAGGCAACAATGGTTTTTTACGGATTTCATCAATCATATTTCTTTCGGATGCTCCATTTCGCCGGGCCAATCTGACGCGCTTCGGTAAAGTTTCTAATGGGAAAATGTTGCTCATAAAAGTACGATAAAGTTTGGCTATTTCAATTCATCGGCAAATGGTTTTTTTTACATTATTAAATAATATCGTATCACTTTTTGCCCCTGTGATCTCCTGTTTAGAAATAGACATCGCTTTTTTACATCATTTTCGTAATTTTAAAACCATAAACTTTTGTTTAATTACCTAGATATTACGTAGGTACCCATTTATTATTTATATCACTACTTGCTAGAAACAAAACATTAACTCAAAAATATATTTTTTTTCAGTTAACATGATTTTTTCTTATAATAAATTTCTTGAAATGAATATAACAATTTGTTACTAATCCCCCGCCATGCATCCTGCCGGACTATTTTTATCTTCTGCATCTATAAATGTTTAAATATTAGTTTGTTAAAAATCTTAAATCTACTAAAATTATTCACCGATTACTTTGCAATTATGATACATATTTGCATTGTTTTTGTGTACCTACCTGTTACAGGTGCTTTGGCTTGTGACCGGTAAAAACGTCTTTTTCTGAAAAATTTATTCTTTCACCGCAATGGCAGTGCTATCTGTTAAAGTGTCAGAAACATTTGCAATATCAAACGTTGCTTATGGTGAATAAAATGCTTTTTGATGGCATTTTCAATGTTTTCTGTTGCTTTGTAGTTTCATAGACTTTTCATTTTTTAATTGTAAACAAGCATTACGCAATTAAACAAATTAGGAATGAGAGATATATATTTATTTATGTTTCTATTGAACCAAAATAAGCCACAGTAAGCTTTGTCAGCTGGTATATTAATGAATTTATGGAACATTAAGTTCACAACCCAAGAATCCTCGGTTTTTTTATTACACATTCAATTTTTATTATAATACATGTACAATACAATGTTATAGCTAAATAATCTTTTACTGTATTTTTGTTTATTTTATTTAATATATTTAACGTTCCAATACTGGAACTTTTAATAAAAAAAATACACCACTCAGCATCTTAGTATCTCCTCTCGATGAATATGCGCCCTCTCTTATTGCACCATTTACATTGATTAGAAACGTTCTCATCAAAGATTTTCGGAGCTGTTTCATCTTATTAAATTAATATCCGTGTCTCTTAGACGTACACAAGTACGGCCCATTGAGCTAGTAATATTAATACCTCTCAGACATACCTTTGCGAGCAAAAATATTATGTAAACATTTACATAGAATCTTAGTCTTAAATATTAGATAAGGGCCGTAAAAAGGCATCGGCAAAGAAACATTTTCCAAGGACGCACGTAGACCTAAGGGGTGCTTGGAACGTGAAGTAAAATTTTCCTACGACGAAATATTTATTTAAAACAATACATTTATTAAGGGTTTTGTTCACATAACTATAGATTTTCCTTAAATAAAAAGAAGCCGAAATTCACGGACAGTGTTTCCAGCAATATCAACCTTGTTTTTGTATGGCGATTTTTAGACGATTTAGGTACATATATTGTTCTTTTTCCTTGCTCCATCCCAACTTTTCGTCTTTGCAGACTATTGGGGTCAGCTCTCCTCGTCCTCAGTTGATGGTCCTACAACCTTGGACGAACTTGTTTCCTCTTCTTCATTTTGCTTGCCCCTGGAATCCCGCGAGCTGGCCCTCACACATTGTCAGTCTCTGGAGCATCGAGAAGAATCACCTTCGCTGCCAAACAGAGTAGTGCGCGTTCTTGTGGTTTGTTTTTCCATGAAGCTTTGGTTTATTTGCCTATAAAGCTTAAATCTACTCTGGGTCCGTCAGACGTGGAACCAGAGTGGCCCAGCTAACTAGGGCTGTATCCGCTGTCGTTGGTCAAGCGATGACCAATTATCGGATGATTTACATATTAATAAAGAATAATTTTTATATTACTATTTCAACAAATTGCAATTTAAAAAAAAGAATATTTAAGCTTAGATGAAAAAGAGAAAAAAAACTTCATAATAGTTTATTCAAATATATCACTAATAAAATGAAATGCATTGATTGGATGCGGATTTTTCGAGATATACACATAAAAAAAATGAGTTCATGCATCGACAAAAAAAAGTCCAGTGGTTCAGATATTCTAGGTTCTGTTCTCATACCTATTCTAAAATAATATGTTTCTTAGTTTTATAACGGGGACGCTCAGGCCTAAAAAAAAGCAAGATATTTTTTACATATTATTATTATTATTAAACCATATCCACTCTCTAGGTGGAGCATATGGAGTTCACAAACTGTCTCCAGGCTTTTTTGTCGGCTTCCAGCTCCCTTATATCCTCCCAAGTCAGTTCCGCATCCCAAAGTTCTGACGAAAACTGCCGACGAATTGTCAACAGTGGTCGTCCTGGGCGGCTGGAACCTGATGCCTTGTAAAAGAGGCAAGATTGATTAAGGTACTCAGGAGGTATGCGGAGTACATAGTCAAGCCAACGAAAGCCTTTTCTTGACGACAGTTGTGACCAAGATTCGCTGCGTCCTACGCCTCTTCATTCCTCACAAAGTCAAACCACCTAACCCGTAAAATTCTCCACAGACACCTATTCTTAAAGTTCAAGATACGGCTGCTCTTGGCCCTTGAAAGGTGCCATGTTTCACAGCCGTATAAGAGAACAGGATCAATGCAGGCAATGTATACATGTAATGAAAAAAAAAAAAATCTTTTTTTTTTTTTAAAGGTGACAAACGCAAAAGGAATCCTGAATAAATATAAACTAACTAATTTACCATTAATCGCTTCCCCGCAAGAACAGACAGAGAGAATGAGTACTGCACTACTCTATTTTTACAAATATTCTTTGCCTCTTCCATATCAATGTTTTTTCTCATAGGTATGTAGATACCCGCCAATTATTTCGACTCCTGACCCGATTCTTTCAAGATCATACTAAGTTTTAGTCTTCCTCTGGTCCTTTTTTCAACTATATTAATTTTGTAAATTTATTTCACTATTCCTGATCAATTCAATTGTCGTATGATATTTTCCAAGGGCACCAATATCATTGCTACGGCTCTGATTGAATGTAAGTTCTCGGATTTATTGTTCATCAAATAGATGAGTGGATCATTATATAATATGTATAAATACAAACCATACGTAAATAAGAATCCAATTTGTTCAGATAATTTTTTTTTACTTTTGTATTTGAAATTCTAAATAAATCTAATTAAAATTTTTATGAGTTCATAACATATCTTGTTCACACAATTGTAAACAGATATTTTCTCAAATTAATTCATGTAAGTGAAATCACAAACATATATGTATATTTATAAGGTTTAAAACGTAGTTATCTTCTTTTACTGCTTTTTAATCAAAATACGAGTTGATCAAACTAAAAAGGTCCTTTCGAACAATCTTTTATCCGCAGCTTCGAAAAATAATTTGATAATCTTTTTAAATAAAAACCTAGTTTTTTGCTGGCTTAAATTTGTAAATCTCCTAAAATTATTCGCCGATTACTCTGAAATTTAGACACAAACTTGCATTAGAAACTCCGGGTATTTTATATTTTTAAATGTAAATGTATTTATTTATTTATTTATTGGAAAACAAACCTGTAATAGAAAAAACATGCTTTTTCGTTTTCTTGACCACACAAGAAACAGTTTTTTTCCGTAATTGCAGCGCCATTTGTTTAACGTAACATCTAAACGCAATACTTAACATTGCTTATGTTGGATACATTGGTTTAACGGCTGCTTGCAATTAGCATTTTTATTGTTTTCAGCTGTATTGTTATTCAAGGTATTTTTAATATTTTCAATGCTTCACAATCAAATACATTAGAAATGTGTGCTTTCTATTTGATTTATTTTCCATTAAATAAGACTGACCCACAGTAACGCGCAGTCGGATATAGCTAGTAATTTAATAATTGTGAATATCAGCTAAAAGTTTCACGTTACAAGGTATGGGTGTATTTATTAAAATCCAAAAAAAAGTTTTTGTAAATAAAATACAAATACTACCTACTTCATGACTTCCAGTTATCGCAACTGGTAGTCATGAAGTTGAGTTTTCAAGTGGTATTACATAAGGTGAACGATTAGGAGAGTGTAATATTATCATACCACAAAGTGAAAATTCTTTCAAATGCTAGAAAAAGTGTTTTAAATATGTTTTATTTAATATTATTATTATCATACTTATACGAGTATTTTTATTTAAAAAAAAATTAATATGAGTTTATTATGTATTATCAGCATACACATTACTATAACAAGTCTTATTTGATTTAATCAAAAACCCTTGTCTCTGTTATCTTTTAAAATACCAACTTTAGGTTCCGTTTTATTTTGGTTTACATTATAAGTGGGTACTTATTCCGTTTATACCCAAATATCATTATCTTTACTTGTTATTACTCGGGTTGGATGAGATCGTTATGTAGCCCAATAATAGGAGGTACCTAGATATTATGTATGTTTGAAGTTCGTACTCTGTTTTCATGTGAAATACATATTTATTTACGATGAATATAAGTATTTTTTACTATAAGTGTCTTGACGTGAAACATCTATCGATCTTTTTATATGAGGGAAAAAGGAAGTATAAGTATCTCGGAGCTTACGACCTAGCATTAGGCTGGCTTAAGCGATCACTTTATACACTTGTGTAACATTCATCATTATGCCCACTATTAAACATCCATATTTCATAATTTTTTAAAACTTATATATGTATATGAAATGATCTGTATTACCTATTACGTGCTGGATTTTTTTGATGGATTTAGAAATATGTCTGATTGTGGGGCCACCAGTTGTGATATTTGCCCAAGTATTTATTTCGCTTACTCTATTGGAATAATATTGACATGTCATCCGTAGGGTGAATAATCCAGTGTCTGATAAAATTAATACTTTTTAGGGAAATGTGATGTTATGATTACATTATTACTATATATATATAGTTACATTTCACATACATTTTCAATTTGAAGCTAATCACAGCAATTTTAATTTAAGAAATAAACAATTATAATTGTATAATAATAAATATAATTTAGTTCTTTTTATAAATCTGCGAGAAGGAAAATAAAATGAAAAAGGTGATAAGACTAGTAAAACCAAAAAATATTGATTCATAAAAAAGTAGTTCTAATTTAGTATTCTTACTTTGCTTCCAAATTATACAAAAAAATATTAATTACCCTTGAATGTCAAAAAAATATATAATTGAAATAGTGCCATTTTCACATTATACTTTTTTAAGGGTAGTTATGTCTAAAAAAAATTTTTTTATTATTGAAAATAAATGCATTACATATTGCTATTAAAGCGTTAAATATTGACGAATAACTTAAAGGTCTTGCCAATCATAGGTTAGCTTTAAAACTTATTCCTATCTCAATAACTTCTTCATGTACCATGCTTTTATGTTGAAATGCCAATAAAAAAATACCATATTAAATATATGGCTCCGTGGATTTTTTTCGTTACCACCTAATTAATTTTATGAAAAAATAAAGATCATGACTCTCCTACAGATAAACTATTTATATCTAACGTAGAAAATAATTAAAAAAACATATCGAAGAAAGTTAACGTAATATAGAGGAAAAAAGATACGATTAAAAAAAATATGGGGGAGGACTAATTGCACAAGAACTTACCTTAAAAATTAATTTTCTACGAAAATATTATTTTCAATCTTCAAAGCTTCGTACGAAAACTTTTAATCAATTCAAAATCAAACTCACAATCTACTAATTCAAAGTAGTCAACAATAAAATAACTGAAATTCGTGCGTGGAAAAGGTGGGAGCCACCAAGTCGCATTTTTATAGGAGAGCAATAAAACTAATTTATGATTGTAATTTTTCCACATTTTAAAAGTAAAAACTGATTTTCGAGCAGTGTAATGTCGTAAGTTACGGACGGATTTTTGTATAAAGTGGTTCCAACAGATCCGTTCGTGATAGAACGGAACACGTTTTACATTCAAATCCCACATTCGGAAAAGTTCGTAAACCAACCTTTTCCACCCATTTAACGCAATAACTGTCTTATTTTATAGCATATTTTTTAACCGCTTATTTTCACATTTTTCATTTAAAAAATATCAGTATCCTTCTGATTCTCATTGGGCACCGCATCATATAATTTGATATGTCACCTTAATTGTGTATAATTTGAGGGATGGGTGGTAATAAGTCCTACGCACCACATTTTTAGATGCAGGAATGAAATATGTACTATAAGATTAGATGAACTAAATGCAGAAGGTTTTAGTCAAAATTATTACTGCTTTATAGGAAAGGTATGGAAAATTATAAAAAATAGAAGCAAAATCCTGTTAAGTATCCGTTAGTCCTTATATGCGCAAAAAGTAAAGGTCGTAGAAAAACATCTAAACGTTATATTTTTTAAGGTATGTAATTTCTTCAACAAATAAGTAATGTCTCATTTTTTAAGTATATCTTCCAAGACGAAAGTGAGTGAACTTATTATGCCATTTTCTCATGTCGAGTTCACAAATCTCCTATAATAGCAGCAAAGCCTAAATGATCCACTCTCTCAGCTCCGCTTGGTCGAGGCGACGCCGACGTGCTACGTGCGAAAATGGGAAAAAGATTGTGTCCAATAACGCGTTTTCAAGATAAAATATAAAACAACATACCCTATCCGTCCGTTTTGATTCCAAAAATGTTACAATCGCAAAAATCTCAAACATTTGATGATTTACTGTCATTAGATATTTTGTTCTCCATATTGAAACATTATGCCTACCGACATTGATGTGGAGGGTCACATCATCACGAAAACAATCATTGACTTTAAGAAGTAAAAAAGTAATTCCATTTTTCATACGTACAATTTATGTATATATTAATACAAATAACACATAATGCATATGGGACCGCATTGAATTAATGCAATTGTTTTTTAAAGTTTCATATAACGATTAATAAAATTGAAAAACAACATTTTAGGTATTCTATGTAACGGATATGTGGTTGGGTAAACACAAAAAATCGTAATGTATTTTACAATTTATAAAACGTTTCTTCAAATTAAATTGACGATTGGGACAGATTACGCTCTCACAGAATTCAATCGAATATTATCTCGTATAAATTTATTTGAATACGTTTGTGAAAATGAGGCTTCAACCGATTAAGTGAATAATAAATCTTTGGAGTTGATTAACGCATACAGCGGTGGGATAATTCAGCTATTTATAAGACAATTGTTTCATACAAAGCCAGACTCGGTGAAAGATGCCGATATTCTCTCGAGCGAACCACAAAGTGGTGGGAAGTTTTACCGATTCACATACAAAGCTTTGCATTGGGAGCGATTTAGTCAGTTAAACCGCCCTGATTCAATAAAGTTTTAAATTAAATTTTATGTTTTCAGCGCGCGTGAGAATTTGCACGGGTGTACAGGAACATTATACTCGTAGAGTTTCATATTATCTGTACCGATCTCGTCGGTTACGAGTAATTAAATAATATCATGTTTTAGCACTGCATTACACTGTAGCGAAGTATTTACTTAGCTGTTAATTACATGGAATGCTTCAGGTGACAGTTCCATTATATAACGATAGTTAAACGTATTAATTAAATGACATAACTCATTTTACATCCCTTTATATACGGTTTCTTTACCTGTATCCCTCAACTCCTTATCTAATCCTTTTTCCCTTTGTCCTTTTTTAACCAATTTATAGTTTCATAAATATACTACATTGTCATAAAATCACCATTAGTCCTCTAACTGATTAGGTTTTTTTTTATTATGAGAATAAATAGCTGTATAATTATGGTATAAACCTTGTCTTTTATCACTTGTCTGTTTTTGGTTGGTTATAAGATATTAATTATTGAGAATAAGGCTGTCAATAAACAATATTTTTATTTATTCCGTATAATAGTTTTAATAAATAATAACAATTTTAAAAAAAGTTTTTGAATGTCAGGAATACTCACTAAACATCAGTGGTGTCCTTGTTAACAAACAATAATAAAAAATTACGGAATATTTGCATGCAAAAATGATTATAGCCATTATTATTGGATTTCATTACGATTTATTTTTTGGTAATTTCTGGAGAACGTGAGGCGTAATTCTACCATAGTTGAAAAACGTTTATTTACGTAATAAAGCACTTCCGTTCAAAATTATTTTACAAAATCAATAATATACTTAATCAAATAAAAACAATTGTAAATACATTCGTACTTTTCTCATATGCATATGAACGACGCGACATTTGTTTTTTTAGGATAATTAGTGGAATATTAATTTTTAAAATACATTGTACAATTTAATCAATTGTATAACTAAATTTGTTGATGAACATTAGATGCACGTATATTGTATCTAGGTTAACCGTCTAAAAATGTATTCAAAATAAGTTACAGATACAAGTTTGTATAGTAGTCGTGTGCTCCTATATTTTAAACATTATGTGTACCGTAGATTCCGCTTTATTGAGACAGTACAACTTAATTTAAGGGGTTAAGTTATTTTTAATATTTGAAAATTTAACCAATTGACTTAAGATATTACTTAAATAATTGATATTCTTCTTTAAAATATGTTTTTGATGCTTATTTTCATGTAAAATAAGCTCTGATATTACCATATAAAAAAATCGGAACAAATAACAGAACCAATTTCATCCTTTTTCTTTCTTCATAATCTAATTTAAAATGTTTTAACAAAATTATTTCAACAAATGCATCTTCACAGTCTTCATATTAATAGTAACGTGGCATATTGTTATCTTTTGTTAAAAAAATCTTCAAGATAAACGACAGGAATTAAAAACATTTTTGCAGGTATGGGCTTTTTGTCCCAATGGGGCGACAAAAAATATTACTGGTTCGTCGGTTTGAATTCCGCTCCTAAAGGTTCGCCCCAATTAGGCGGAATCGACTGTATTTGTTAGTACACATCTATTATGACTCGAAAGTTGATCAAAAACTTTTCGCAAACGTTAATTCTCTAATCTTGACACCCTTTCTTAACGAAATTGAAATTTCACACCCTTAAATTTCCACTTGAATTTATCAGAAAACTAGATTCATTTCGAATTAGTTTTGAAAGGTCCAGGGGCCAGGGGTTCGCGCCTGCGCATATTGACTTATCCAGACACATTCTATCAGTTACTGTTCGTTCTCCGCTTGGTAACACAACCTCCTCGGCGTTTCTGCTCCCCTAGCTAAGTAATTCGAAGTTCGTTTTACTAAACTCGGAGTATTTTAATATATTACAAATAACACAATGTACTGTACTCATTTTATTTATTAAATTTTATTTAATAATCTTGTTATTTTTATTTGAAAAACTTTGCGATAAACTTTTAAGATGTTTTTGCTGAAGTGACACTTTAAAAGTGGTAAAAGTTATTATGTGAATACCTAAAACTTTTCATCACATTTTTTTGTGAAATGTAATGACAATTTTTATCGGAACTAACTACTGTGGTGATGGTTGATCCACTTAAAATATTCTGGGTGTTGACCAACAGCACTTATTTGTGTAAGTAGAAATATAATATTTGTAATTTTTGTATTATTGTAGAAGTTTTACAGTCTTTTATTACTTAACTTTATTCAATATTTTTTTTGATCTTATGTAGAAACTTTAACATATATTTAGCAAAATAGTATAACATAACTTTCTGAGAAAAGAAGTTTGGTTGTAACTTCATAAGAATTACAGGTGGATTTATATATATATATATATATATATATATATATATATATATATATATATATATATATATATATATATATATATATATATATATATATATATATATATGTATATATATATATAAATATATATATATATATATATATATATATATATATATATATATATATATATATATATATATATGTATATATATATATATATATATATATATATATATATATATATATATATATATATATATATATATATATATATATATAGTTATAAATGTGTATGTGTGCGTGTGTGTGTATGTAAATACCACTCAAAAATATATTTATAATATAGTAAAATATAATTTCCTTTTTTTATTGGATGATAATCAAATTATCCAATTCATATTTTTAAACATATTTTTAAAATGATAAAATAAAATATTTAATTTAAAAGAGCCATTTTTAAAGTCATTCAGATGGTAATATCACAATTTTTCATAAAAAATTTAGAATGTCTCAGCAATGAATTTAATCAGTATTTGATGAAATATTATTAGATTAAAACCAATATTTATAGCTTTTCCACTTTATTTTTATTTGACCAGCGACCGGGTTTCGTCGTTACAGACATCACCAGTCTGATGATGTCTGTAACGACGAAACCCGGTCGCTGGTCAAATAAAAATAAAGTGTTATATTGGTTTTAATCTAATAATATATTAAAAATGCAATTCCATCATGAAGTGTCAGTGGATAATATAAATCTTTTAAAAACAGTATTTGATGTATTGTTAATAGAGTAAACAAAAAGTAAAAAAAAAAACATTTTATAGAAGATAGTTTATACAATTTTTATACATCATTATAAAAATTGTACTTCTTTCAGAAGCGAACACAAATGAGACGTTAAAATCACAATTTTTTTATAAAAATAATTTTAAATATATTTATTTATTCAAATAAATTTAATAACATAAAAATAATTCGAGTTTTTAATACATTTTGTGAATGATAAAATATTTTTTTAAATCCTTAATTTAAACATGATATTTTTAACTTATTCAAAGGTATTAGGGCTCTCAACCTCTCAGAATTAAAATCATAGCATGAATTTTGAAAGCACGTTATTTTAATTAATTAAAAAAGCTCTTTTGCGTAGTAAAATCACGAAAATTCAAGGTTCCATTTACCTCCGATAAATATATAAATTCTCGCTCAATACTTATAGCAATCCCTTTCAATCTTCTTAATTGTTTAGCCGTAAAACACTTAGGTTAATAAAAAAATACCTTCTTTAAAACGATACAGGTTTGATAAGTATTAAATTTAAAATTTCAATACTCTTTTTAACTTAAGTTTTATTCCTATCAATGAAATAAAACGATTTGATGTTATTTATAGAAATTAATGAATGACCACAAAATACATTCTTATTCTTATTCGGCTAAACATTTGATCCCGCGGACAATTAAGGGAAAGAAATTTTCAATTGTGTTAGTTTATTCATTATAATTTCTAATTACTTTTGTTAGATTTTTGTTAATGTGATTTGTTGTACGTTAAAATTTTAATTGATAAATTTGTTAAGAACAGTACATTAATAAAAGTTGTACTTTGATCTAATATGTTTCAAATTTTGATATATATTTATGCAAAAGTAGAGTGGGTATTTCATTACGCCTCCGTAGCGTAGTTAGCGCGTTTTACTATCGTGCTAGAGTTCCTGCGTTCAAAACTCAAGTGAGTAAAAATATGTCAGTGATTTTTCACTCTTATATTTATTTCAAACTACCCCGGACGCCTACCTTAAATACAGGACTAATTACCTTTCATTCGTATATTTACGATCAAGATAACACATTATGCAGTGCTCATTGCACCATTGGGTGCGGATAAGGGTTAGAAAAATAATTTGATCAATTTGAAAGTACGGACCTTTTTTTTTTAAATAAAATAAAAAAAAATGAGGCAAAAAGATCCTATCCATAACATTTCCATTAAAAAGTTTTTGTTGTTGATTATAAAATGGTTAGACAAATATAAATGTATCTTTCGCTTCTTTATTTTTATATCTCAACTTATTTTATATAAAAATAAGCTAATATAATACATTCAGTCTTCTTAAATCTATAAATCGTGCATACTTAAGAATGGGAACCCGTTAAGTAGATGTTTATATTTTCTGTAGGATATATTTCTCAAAAGCCTATTTCCCCGATTTAATATATTCGAACATTCTAGTGACTTCTAAAAGAAAATATTTTCCTCAGAGTGATCTTCTATTGTGTCTAATGGCAAAAAGATCCTATCCATAACATTTCCATTAAAAAGTTTTTGTTGTTGATTATAAAATGGTTAGACAAATATAAATGTATCTTTCGCTTCTTTATTTTTATATCTCAACTTATTTTATATAAAAATAAGCTAATATAATACATTCAGTCTTCTTAAATCTATAAATCGTGCATACTTAAGAATGGGAACCCGTTAAGTAGATGTTTATATTTTCTGTAGGATATATTTCTCAAAAGCCTATTTCCCCGATTTAATATATTCGAACATTCTAGTGACTTCTAAAAGAAAATATTTTCCTCAGAGTGATCTTCTATTGTGTCTAATGCGTAAAACAAGAGAGAAAGGCTCACTATTTGAGAGTGGAATCCTCGCTTAATCTTGGATTCTCACTCCCGACATAGCGACCCAAAAAAGGATCATGAATAGTGGATATATTACTTTTTTGAAGCTTCAATATTATTGTTTTTTCCCTTTGATATACAGCTTCGTATATTACAATGCCGAAACTTGTTTATTCATCTCTAGCATCACGTATCCCGTATTAAAATAATATTTTTACAGATCTTATCATTTTTTGGTGGGTTCAACCAATAATTTTATCCACGGAATCTCTTTTTCACAGGAGAGCAATTTGAAATGTTGTCTACCGTTTTTGTACGCAAGAATAAATAGATTGAGTATTTTTTTTTAAAAATATAGATAGATAGGATCATTTTGGCCCTTGGACCTTTTTTTCGTATGTTTATTAATGCGTTTTGTACAAATGATAATCTCATTTAAAATATGCTTCAGTATAAGAACCCATTTTTATCGAATTTTACAGACCTATTTCATAGACGCATCGAAAATAGACTGAAAATGAAACTCAATTGGTGGAAGAAATATCCTGATCATTTCTTAAATGATTTAACTAAATGGTCAGCGCGCTCGGCTACCGCACTGGAGGTCTCGGGTTTGATTCTCAAGTGGGGAGTCAAATAAATATTCAATATCAAATAAAGTCATTTTTTTCAATCTTATATTTATTCAATATTACCCTGGACTGGTGGTACCTGAAGCGAAGGGCTGATCACCTTTTCTTCGTGTGTTAACGATCAAGATAACACTTCGTTTATATGATGCAGTGCCCTATGCACCATCGAGTGCAGATAAGGGTTCGAAGAAGAAGCAGAAGTGCAGACAGAAACCGTAATGCATTCTAACGGGTTCTGTCTGCACTCAAGTGGTGCTTAGGCCACCCCAACCGACAACGGTAATAGCTCGATTGTATAGTAGCGAAACGATCAGTTCTTAGCTACAGAATTTTCGATATGTAAACGTGTGGAATAAACTTATTTTATGGAATAAAGATGGTGTTATTAAAGATTTTAAAGCGAAAAACATTACTTCTGCCTAGAAAAAAATAAAGAGTTCAATAATTTAAAATTCTATACGATTTGTGTTTCGGAAAAAGTTCGAAGTAATAAAATTTAACATATTTTATATAGCAACACAAATAATGATTGCGAATTGGAAATCTTCGTTTATTTCTATCTTTATTAATTGAATGAAATAATTGTTCCTTTTCATCGTCTCTTTCTGTCTCTAATTTTTTTACTTATTGGCGTAGCTTATATAAATTTTCAGTCAATCAGCAATTTCTTCATGATGAAAATTACACTTGACGCCAATTTCTCTGAAAAGTTACTAGAGAAATAAAGTCTTTCGTATATTATCCAAGCGGCTGTCAAAATTGAACTCTTTGACGATTTGTGCTCATATCTTGGAGATTATAAAGAAGAAATTAAATAAAAAATTATTGACTCGTCGCGAATTTGTTTCAAGTTCAATAAATATTTTTTACCAATGATGTTGGTAGTTGTGATTTTATTATTTTATAGACAATCTTTTCAAATACTGACTTCGATGGTTATTGCTTTGGAAAACAATTATTATGTAGTACCTATCTTGTAGTAAATGTAATGTCTAGATTTTATTTTGTATTAAAAAAGCTTAATCGAATTACTTGAGGTAGGATGCAAGTAACCAATTTTGGATAGGACTTCGTATTATGTTTGGTGGATTATTGTACACAATACGTACAATACCATACATGCATTATGGATAATCTCGCTTATTGTATTAGATTGCATACTAACATGTTCTCAAACCACTAATTTACTATTAACAATGAAATCGAAATATTGTATTTTGCTTTACACACTTACGCTTTAACAAACTTACTATATAGAGAATAACCGCTTTTATGGTAAGTGTCGTGGATATACAACATTTTGAGTGTCCAAATACTTGTTCACAAGTTTTGTGAACAATTATTTGGACATACTCAGAATTTTGTAAATAAATTAACTTGTCAAATTGTAAGGTAAAATAAATTGAAAATAATTTTTAAGCATTTTTCAAGTATGTATATGTATTCCAGGATTCGGGATTCAAATGGAAAGAGTCTCTGCTTAATAAAAGATTTTCTCATCCCAGCACAGATGGCTATTGTTTTACGAGTTTGATACAAGTTTAAAAAAATTGAGTAGCATAGTTGTCTATCAAAGGTAGAGTTGGTGAATGTTACATGCGTGTATAGTATCACTTAACAAAGCCTGTGATGGTCGTTAGCCCTGTAAATGCATAGACTTCCATATTCTTCTTCATCTTTATTGAGATGTGAAAAAATGTCGTAGATATAAATTATCACTGTAATATCTACATACTAAACACAATGATTTGACTAATAACGTTGGTAAATATTATTTGTTGACATATCAACATAGACGAAGAAGAATTTGGAAGTCTGGGCATTTACGGGGCTTACAACTGCCATAGGCTGGTGTAAGTGATCACTTTACACACATTCATCAATTCTACTCATGGTTGAAAACCACACTATTCAAATTCTTGGAAGTTCTATAAATATGATCCAATTTGGAAAATTTGTAATTGAATCACAAGAATTTTTCTAGAGACATCTATTGGTGAGATGAAAGAAGTTTTTTATCGACAAAAACTCTTAAACTGTTACATAATAACCTATGTATCCGACATGTCGAATAACATCTGCTTCTTCTTTTTTTAGGTAGCTATAGTTTTTCATCGCCGTCCTTCCTTATATGGAGCCATTCACATCCAGTCGAAAATCCATATTTTGGGTGCAAGTTTCTGATATTATTACCCTATTACCTTCTAGGTGTCTCGTAGTCTGGTACCTAGAGACATCTGATATAACGCCATCTGTAGGAAACTTCACAGGGACATTCTTAAGACAAGTCGTGGTTACCGTAACTAGTTTTCTGAGTGCATAAGGAATTAGGAATATAAGTCTTGAAACTCAAAGTTTTACCTTACTCTATACCGGTAATTCTCATATCAACAAAGCAGGCCCTTAACTGCAAGAGTCAAAGTCATTGATTGACTCCTTATTATTTTGAATAATTTTGATGCATTTATTTCCGAATTACTCTTATGATTAGTTCCGGTTTTTATATGGTTTTTGCTGTTGTTTTATTTTATCAATCACGCATTCAAATCTTAACGTAATAAATAACCTTGTTATTTTTGTTGCTTCAAGAGATCGCATAATATTTTCTTATCATTTTTCCCTTAATTTATTAACAAAAGTGAAAGTAAAATTTTTTGATTTTATAAAAATAATACACTTAAAAAATTATTTATGTTAAAAAAATTCTGAAAAGTAGATTATCATTTTAATTATTCAAAGACTTTTTACAAATAAAATGTAAACCAAAACGTTTTGATTGTGTCCAAATACTTGTTCACTGATCTGGAGTTCGTTACTAAGGAGTCAAATAATATTTTTGACATCTCAACATAGATAAAAAAGAATTGTGAACGAGTATTTGAACACACTCAAAATCTTATAAAAATAAAATTACTGGTCAAACTATAAGCTGCAAAAAAGTTGAGAGTCAGGGTTTCAGGCGTTTTCTAGTATGTGAAATAATCCTGATTCGGATCTAGCATACAAATAAAAGGGTTCATACTAAATACCCAGACTTCCATATTGATCTTCATCTTTTGAAATTTATAATAAACACATTTAGAATTTTTTAAATATTTTTTTATAGTTTAGTTTATTTGAAAAGCTCCTAAGCTAAGTTGGAAAATTCAATTATTTTATTGTCCAATGTCTGCGTTCTTTGAAATTGTGCTCAGATAAATTTAAGTACGGTCATTCAGTGAAAACTTTGATTAGTTTTAAAATGTTAAATGGTTTGTGGTTCGCCTGATAGCAAGGGTTTATTTTAAAGATATTTTTACGCGTAAAATATGCTGCGTATATGACCGTGAAGGGGTTGGTTTATCATATTATTAATTCATCCAACATGTATCCGTATTTTAACAGACCCTAAAAGTGATAATAATTATAACAAAAATTGAGAATTCATTTTTGGGATGGCTTAAGATTTTATTGATATCTCAATAGGCGACAAAGTTATTGAGATGTATACGATAATGCTTTGAATATTTTCTGGACATTCAAGGAGATTGAGATATGTCATAGGCTTATAAAAGTGATCATTTTAGACATTGAAACATTCAAATTTCTACATTAGTATATATTATTAGGTTAAAACTAATATATTTACTCCTGCCTTGTTTTATATATAACATAACAATTTGTATAGCCTCCCACCAGTCTGATGATGTCGGTAACGATGAAACTCGGTTGCTGATCAAATAAAAGTAAAGTGGAAAAGCTAAAAATATTGGTTTTAATCTAATAATGTATTAAAATGCAATTCCATCACGAAGTGTCAGTGGATAATATAAATCTATTACATTAATAAAGTATGTTTAGAGCTGAAACCTTCACCTATGGATGCCAAATTGTTTTCAAAATAATTCAAATGCTAGGAAACCTCTTAAATTTTAACATTTAATCTTCTTTTTCTTCCTCTTCTTCTTTGACAGTCATCTTTCTATTGCTGAATGTAGGTCTCTTCTATATTTTTCTCCAGATTACTCTTGTTTGGGCTTTTTCAATCCACTTACCACCCGCGACGAGGACAATGTCATCTGCCCATCTTTTCTGAAACTGGTCTAGTCTCCTTTTCATGTTCCATAGTCTCCACCGCAGAGTATTAAATACGAATATACATGTTTTTATTCATATTTCTCCAGAAATAACTGCTATTACAACTAATATAATTATAAATATTACAACTTATATAATTATTTAGTGCAAGTACAGGTTTGCAATTGAGAGTGCCCTAACCATTCATGCAATTCTCCTTTTTACGCCAACTATTTATCCAATATTTTTCCCCATATAGCAGTAATGTCCTCCACTTTCATCATCAGAATCCTATCAAATTAATTTCACTCCTATATGTAGGGATCAGAGGCGAAGGAATAATCATATTGCCTTCATATGATTTATAATCATGTCGATCTGAAGCAGTGGCCTACTTACCGTCTGAGTGCGGATAGGGGTCAAAGAGAAAAATAATAAAATATATACAGGTACATAATATATACATACATACACGTGAACGTTTTACTTTTACACTGCTACCGATCTAGCTAAAATCTTGATATTTTTATTTAACAGATCAACATACTTTTTATTATACGTTAACATTTATTTTTGACGTCATACAGAGAGAAAAATATAAGGAACATTCCAGTATTTTCCTTGTTTTCTTTATAAATGAAAAGCAATTCTTAGTCTTGCTATTGTATGAAAACTAGTACTGCAGCTACCACGTCGTAAACTTTTCAAATAAAGAACCAAACTATAGGTACAATTTAAAGCACTTCTCCGTAATATCTTCTAATTTATGAAACAGTGTGTCCGCCTCCATAGTGTAATGGTCAGCACGCACGGCTACCGTACTGAAGGTCCCAGGTTCGATTCCCAGAAAATGAACATAAGTGGACTGACACCTGAAGCGGAGGGCTGATCGCCTTTCTTTCATGTGTTAAGGATCAAGATAACACTGCATATACATATGTATATATATATATATATATATATATATATATATATATATATATATATATATATATATATATATATATATATGTATATATATATATATATATATATATATATATTATTTATAAATAAATATATATATATATATATATATATATATATATATATATATATATATATATATATATATATATATATATTTATATATTTATATATATATATACATATTTACATATATATATATATATATATATATATATATATATTATATATATATATATATATATATATATATATATATATATATATATATATATATATATATATATATATATATATATATATATATATATATATATATATATATACTGCCCTCTGCACCATCGGGTGCGGATAAGGGTTAGAATGAAATATACCAATAGTTTTTTTTTTAAGGAATTTAAGTATTTTTATTGACTGTCTTTGTCGCGTGCTCATAACTCAGATAATAACATTTTGCGATATGGATGATGGTGAATGAGCACGCTATTCTTCTTACTCCTTTCCGCCTGGTACTGTGTTTTGTTTTGTGTGGGTTGGGTCGCCTAACGGAAACTGCGAAACATGGCATCGAATTTGCATATTCCGAATTTCAATTGTGCGTATGCAAATGGTCCGAAATCATTGCGAAAAAAGTAATTCGTGTTACAGTTTCTGATTCAAATAATAAATATGTATGAACGTTGACTTAATTTTGTTTGCGATTGCAGTATTTAATTGTGTTCTGTGAATTTGCACAATTTTAACGTGTTAAATTGATGGACCCTTAAAGACATTCGAAAGATTTTTTAATTGAAATACGGATATGTGTATTAAAGTAACACAAAAAAAGAAAAAAAGACTTTTTCGACAAAAACAGCCATTACAACGATGCGAAATGATTAACCCATATGAACATAATAAAAAAATAATAGCGAGTCGAAAATTATTACAATTATACTGTGCATTTCAAATAAATAATAATAAATTTAAAATAACTTACTAACTAACAGGGGTAAGCAGAAATAATAGATCGCCACAACAATCTATTTTTGCATACAGTTTCGTCTCTTCCACATTCATACATTTTCTCATACAAACACGCCAATTATTCCGACTCTTGACCTGACCGCTTTAAGGTATTTGAACTTGATCATGCCAAGTTTTCCTCGGCCTTCCTCTTCTTCTATTACCAACCACATTCACCTCATAAATATGTTTAACTATCCTTTTTTCACTCATTTCATTCACATGCCCATACCATCTCAACACGCTTTTCTTAAATAATATTTTTAAAGATAAACACAATATTTGAGTCACTTTGTTTGTGATTTTCCATTTCAATACTTAAAAATAACTTTTTGACATTAATACATTAAATAAATATTACAGTGTTAAATCATTAATATTTATTTTCACCTCCCCCCCTGGGAATCGAACCCGGGACCTCCAGCACGGTAGCTAAACACGCTGACCATTACACCACGGAGGCGGACTAAAAATTGTTGGTTTATTATGATTGAGTTTATCCCTTCCTTGAACTACAAGTAAAATGTTTTTAAGTGTATTTTTCTTCATTTAAAACAAACATCTCGAGTTCACATCATTGTTATGCAAAACTTTCAAAACTAAAGTTTTAATAATACATTATCACCTATCTTTTCCCGTGTGATTTGTGATATCCCTCCAGCGGAATAACAAATGTAGATTTATTACCTGCTGAATAATAAAATTCCGAATGAACACTGCACTGAACTTATTTTCGGTCAACAAACCAATCCATTACAAAGTGTCCGGAAAGTTCACACCTTGGACGGAAATCAGGAATAATGTCCTTGATATTGTTTTATAGAATATTGCATATAAAAATATATGATGAAAGATTACATCCTTGTAGGATGAAGTCATAGTAAACTACTAAAACACCTTAAGAGTTTACATACATTATTGAAAACAAATTGGTAACAATCGGATGGAACGTGGGTTTTCGTTTTCATTTTTATATGTCAAAAAAATCAGTTTTTTTTTAAAAATCATTACTTATTGATTGTCTTTTTTTTCTTTTTTAAATTTCTAATGGTAGTTTCCAACGTATTTCTATGCTCCAAGCAATATAAATTTAGGAAAAGTATGTTCAGTATAGTCCGCATCTTATTCCATTCGACCATCTATAAATGGTTTCGACCTTTACACAACTTTCCCAATGGTGTGAATGTTCCGAATTTGAGCTCCTGCCAAATCTAGTTGGAGCAGTTTTTTGCTAATAAATACTAGGGATTATAGAAAACGGAAATTCTACGTTTATCAGAAAGATGAAAAAGGGCCATCGATCAAAATGACGTAAGCATTTATCAAAGTTATTGGTGATTTATAAGTAAATATTTTCAATATCACGAATTACACTAATGGAAGAGTTGTTCTATTAGTATACTCGTATTTCATCAAAATACTAAAAATTAAGTAAATCACTTGTACAATACCAATCTTGAGTTTATTTATTAGTTTTAATAACTTCAAATTCTCACATTATAAATTTTATCCCACAAAATGAATGCTAAATCGATTAATAATAAAATGCTTTTTTTACTTCTTCTTTTTCTAGATCCTAGGGATCTGATGTGCCTCCGCTTGTAGCTCTTGGGATGTTGTAGCTATCTTTCCACCATTTTTGGAGGTCTGCCTGGAGGTCTGCGTCCTTCGGGAATTCCTTGAAGGGCCATACGAGGAAGTCTGTCATCTGACATTCTGTTTATATGATCATTTCAATATCGCCTTCGTTGTCCTCCCCACCTCACGATATCCTCCGTCTTGCACATGCTCCGGATGTCAGTATTTCTTACTCGGTCTCGCAATGTTTTTCCGGTTATGGATCGAAGAGTCTTCATCTCGGAGGAATGAAGTCGAGATTTTGTTCTAGAAGTATCTGCTGTTGCCTCAATCCCATATGTGGCTATTGGTCAAACACGTGTTTTTTTTATATTTTCATACAGTAAAATGCAATTATATATAACAACTAATTATTCTGAAGTTTCAAAGTATTAATTATTACAGTTAAATTGTGTTTCTGTAGAAATAACCTTCAATCTACTGTGAATCGTTTTTATTTAATCACTTTACCTTCTATTTATAAAACCCATTTTATTTTTTAACACTTTGAAATTGATTTTTTTCACAAATTAATTTCTATTTAATACAGGTACTCGTTACAATATATCTTCCTCCTGGCTTCATCCCAACTTTTCGCCTGTGTAGACTGTTAGAGTCAGCTATTCTTGTACTCAGGTTTTAGGTCCTTTTATCACAAACAACGTCACCTGGATTATATTTTCGAATCATATTACAATAAATGGACAAAATAAAACTGGATGGACAAATCCGAAAAACGATACTTTTAACTTCTTGATCGAAAATTTGTGAAACAATCAAATAAGAAAAAAACACACATTTAGAAATGAGAATTATTTCAGTTTTATTTTTACATCACATGATTCTCTGAATTATGATTTTAATAGCAAACACCTAAGTATGCTATTTTAAGGAAATACTACAACAAATAATTTTATTTATTTTTATTTTTTATTAACTCTTAAGTCGTAACACTGCAAGTAAAGCATTGAAAAAAAAGTATAATTGTTTACAACTTTATTAATATATTTTTACTATACGCACGATAATATGTTCGTCTTTCACCTTGGCGATTTCTTAACCAAAACTAAAGCTACTGAGACAATCACACATAGCTGGGAGCAAACTTACATAATTGAAAAGTCAAGGGGCCCATGAGACCACACATCCAGGGTAAATGGTTGGTAAAACAAACATTCTTTACTAAGTTATTAAAATTTACTGTATACTCGTACATACGCATTGTTTTAATTTCCTTTGGGTTGTTTGATAACATGTAATACTACGTGAAATACTTTACATACGAAATGTTGAAGTATACAAGTCAAAGGGTTTGGTATGAAATTGTTACATTTGGAATTTCTATAAAATTTTGACATTATAAACTGATGGTATTAAATACAAGGATATTTTTCAATATTCTAGAAAAGTCGAAAAATTTTTGGTCCTGAAGTGTTAATTTGAAAATATTTTTAAACATGAGAGATTTATCAAAGCCCGATATTGTAAAACAGAGAACCTTATTATTTTCCACTGGATAGTTTTATAAGCCTGTTGACAAAGCAATTTAGTTACATCATCAATAAAGTCAAAATTTATTTCTAATTTGAAAAACCTTTTGACATTGCAATTTTCAATATTATCTGAAATATTAGTTATTATTAATGTACTTTGTAATGGAAATTTAATATGTAATTAAAATTTTATTGTAATTTAATTATTTTCTTTGATCCCTAAATTACTTAACTCTGTAAATACTCATAACATTAATTATAATATTATTTTTAACATCTCATCAAAGATGAAGAAGAATATGAAAGTCTGGGCATTTACGGGGCTGACGACCGTCATAGGCTGGTTTAAGTGATTACTTTACACACGTGTAACATTCACCGATTCTACCCATTATTGACAACCACACTACTCAAATTTGATGAGATGTTAAAAATAAAATGAAAATAACCCTTGTAATTGGAGATAATCCAGATTTTGTGAACAAGTATTTGGACACACTCAAAATGTTGTAAATAAATTATCTGGTGAAATTATAAGTTAAATAATAAAAATGAAAATGGTATTTTCTGGCGTTTTTCATGTGTGTGATTATAATCCAGGATTCGGACCTCACATACTAATATAAGAGTTTCTGCTTAGTAAAAAGCTTCTTTACATCTCACCAATAGATGTCTCTAGTGAAGTTCTAGTGATTCAAGAACAAGGTTTCTAAATTGGTTCATATATATAGAACTTCCAAGAATTTGAGTAGTGTGGTTGTCAATAATGGGTAGAATTGGTGAATGTTACACGTGTGTAACGTGATAACTTAAACCAGCCTGTGACGGACGACAGCCCCGTAAATTCTAAAAATGTTGTATATTTATTATAATTATATCATTATTGCTCCGTTGTACCTGGATAATTTTTGATGATGGATGATTTTTTTAAATAACCCGTCTGGCTATATAAATTAAAATATTTTGCATACAAAGTTGACAAAACACGCGATGTGTTATTTACTAACGTGTCATTATGTTTGAATAATATTTACATTTGGTAAGAAAACGGTATAGAATAATCATTTTTATTTTATTCTCACCCTTCATGGTTGAGTATAACGAGTAAAGTATACGAGTGCATAATATATTGCTCCAACTTACTATATGAACTGGTTAGTTTCTAGATTTATCTATTTGGGGACCCTAATAATTGCTTTATCGTACATTAAATTCGCCATCTCTATTTTAGTTTCTCGCATAAATGAATACACGTAGATAAATAAAACCCTTTCTTCTTAAGATTTTTCGGCTTTCGCAATAAAATATTTAAGTTTTATGGCCATACATTTTTTTGCGATTCGACAAATCAAGGCGATTTCAACCCTTGCGATTCACGCATAGTTGAATACTCGCAACAGACAGTTACCCTCCTTATAAATTTATTAGCTTTATATTTTCGCATACGTACACTTTTAAGCCGGGAGATTTAGCGTGATTTCCTTTCTAGAGAACAGCAGCCTCCTAGAATTAAACCGGTCAACGAGTAAGAACGTATAATCTAGAGATTCCTGTTTCTTCAGACAAATGAAGCCGTTTATTACCGAAAGCTTTTATATAAAACCGTAATTTGACCAGGGTTGAAAGTAATATAATTTTATATTACTCCAGTTATAACGTAAATCTTACCATTAAATATGATACTTAAGAGTGAATTCATTAAAAAGAGAACGTTTATCCACATTTCCATTCAAAATTATTACATTCAAATGAAGTTCTAAAACTAACATTGTTTTTCTGCATCATAAATTTTATTTCGATTTACCCAAACTTCACAAAAAGAGATATCGTAAAGGGGACGCCACAGACTTTACTCCTACGCTATTGTGTTTTTCTTCGGTGTTGCTTACAATGTTTTATTTGTTACTTTAGTGCGACGGATTGAACTGGTACGTGGATTTTCCCGCACATAAATTGTGCTGACAATTTTTGTACCCACTGTTCTGATTTTTGTGAACAATCAAAATATTTTTATTTTTACGTAAACGTTTATATAAGTGAAAAGACGAATACGGATTTTCGTGGCATTGTATCATAATAAAAAAAAACTCATTTTTTTTCCTTTTTACCATGATAATGATTGTTTAATTACAGGTAAATAGATAGTAATTACAATTGTTTACCAAATTACCGGTATTGGCATTTTCCGATAATTCAAGAATCCCTTTTCCTTAATTAACATCGAATATGGAATGGTTAATTGGCTCAAAATCAAACAAAGCAAATATGTTATGGCTTATGTATATCTATATCATATTTAACAAAATTATGTTTACATAATTTATTTAATTTATGATGGATTTTGATAAAATTTATTTCACGAAATATAATTTTAATTTTCTTCGGTAATAGATTTTACGGTGAGTTCAGATGTAGTAATCCTGTACGACGTATCAAATTATTATACCATAAATTTTAAGGGTAAATAAAATAAATAGATATTCCTTTTTCCAATATTGAATTAATGAACACATTCTTTTAAATCTAATCACGTTTCGTTTCACTCAGTAGAATATGAGATGATCTAAATGAATACTGTTTGCTTTGAATATTTGTATTTTTTATTGGTTATTTTTCATCGGCGATGTCTCTTTCTCTCTCTAAAAATAAAATACATTTTCAAAATATTTTTGGCGCATAACATCGTCCTTCTAATAAACTGTTGTTTTCATAATACTTTTTGATATCTTAACATAGATGAAGAATAATATGGAAGTCTGGGCATTTACGGGGCTTACCATACAATCGTCATAGGCTGGTTGAAGTCACTTACCATACACACGTTAACATTTGCCATATATACCCAAGATTGACAACCACTCTCAAATTTTACCCCGTAAATTCCCAGACTTTCATATTCTTCTTCATTTATGTTGAGATGTCTGAAAAGAATATAAAAAATAACTCCTTCCATTAGAGACAATCCAGATTTGTGAAGTATTGTTTGGATATACCCAAAATGTTGTAACTGGCACTTTAGTAAAATTTAAATAATTCAAGACTTTTATTTCAATTTCAATCATATGCAACGTATCATATGCGTATCTGTTATCAATTTATATATATATATATATATATATATATATATATATATATATATATATATATATATATATATATATATATATATATATATATATATATATATATATATATATATATATATATATATATATATATATATATATATATATATATATATATATATATATATATATATATATATATATATATATATATATATATATATATATATATATATATATATATATATATATATATATATATATATATATATATATATATATATATATATATATATATATATATATATATATATATATATATATATATATATATATATATATATATATATATATATATATATATATATATATATATATATATATATATATATATATATATATATATATATATATATATATATATATATATATATAATAATTAAAGTAATATTAAATTAAAGTTTATTTTCTACTCAATATCTACATAAAGAGAATCTTATGTAAAATTTGTAAAAACTTTTAACAATAATTGATAGTCGAATGACGAAAGATGTAGCAAAAGGAATACATTTATGCTTTGTTTAAATTGTTTTAAAATAAACCCATTACAATAAACAATTTTTAATATTAAATCCGTACATTATGCTTTATATTTACATACATATTTTATTTTATATCTGAAACGGTATTATACGTTTTGGGGAAGAAGTTAATAAGAAAATCCAATACTTAACTCCTTTATTATCTTCTTCTTCCGGTTGCCTTAACTATTGCGTTAAGTTTTTTATGTATTTTTTTTTCCTTTCCATGGTCTTATTGCCTATAATTTGCGTGCCAGACTGTCATCTTTATTATTTTACATCTCTAACCCCATTTCCTAGACTTAATGTCCCAAAAGATGGTGTTATTTATTGCTTACTACGTTTACTTCCTATTCGTAGATTATAAAAGCTAAGTGAGATATGTACGCATAAATTCTTATACTTCGTACCCACGAAAATTACAATCAGCGTTATTCTATTTTAGTACGTTATTGTTAGCACAACAAGGAAAAGGTTTTATTTTTGTTGTTTTCAGAAAATATATCTAAAAAATATGGCATTCAATTATCAATTTGATGTATTGTGTACATGTACGTTATACACATAAAATTATTATTTAACAAAGATTAGGAAGAAAAAATAAAACATTTCCTTTATTTATATTGATAATGAGAATTTAAAATAAAATGTCTTGATCTTATTTTGCTAATGTGTCTTTAGGAAAGAGACTGGGAATATTGTATCATATGATTTTTAATCACTCCACTCTACATTTGAGGCAAATTCTTCCAAGGTATTGGTGATGAATGCAATATGTTCCAGAGTAATACAAAGTTTCTTTGTTGCCTGAATTGTGTGGATGTGTATGGAATTCTGGCGACGAAAAATAGCAAACATATTTAAATATTAAAATTTACTTACATGCAAACATCAAACGACTCACCTTAGGTCATGTCTACAATGTTATATTTCAGCGTTTTTTGTTGTTCTTGCTTATTAAAAAAAAAAAAAAAACAATTTCATAATACCACTTAATGAGTATTATTTCATTACACACGACCAGTTTAAAAAAATAGGGATGTTTACATACACGGTTGAAAAAAAAACTAACGAGCAAAAAAATAGTATGGTTAATATCTAGGTTGGTAGGGTAATAAATAGAAGGGGCGGTTAAGAATCGGGACTTTTTGTAAAAGGAAAAATATATGATAATGGTGGCGTATTTCAAAAAAGGATATAAATTATTAATTATTATTAATTAACGTTTTATAAGAATTAAAATTTGTATGCATTTCACAATTTTCTTAATTGTTCATGACTTGACCTTTGTTTGTAACTGAGTGAAATAATTTAGTGTATGTGAGTCAAATGAATGGTTAGTTTCCATTATGTGATTCGCGAATTCTGAAAAATAATTACTTGTAAGTCCACGGCGATGTCTCTGGTTCTCATTTTTAGATTTCTCGCAATTAACATTAAATATATACATTTATACATATGTCTGTATATGTATATATATATATATATATATATATATATATATATATATATATATATATATATATATATATATATATATATATATATATATATATATATATATATATATATATACAAAGTTTTGTATCATGATTACGTTTCCGTAGTATATTTAGAACGTGGGTAGTTTTGTAACGAAATGAAATACCTGTATCTAAATATAATAAACCACAGAATAGATATCCAATAGCAGATTGATTGGGTCTATCTGCTATCCTTCGCAGGAAATGGCTTTATTGGTCTAATTTATGTTCACAGACGTGCCAGGCACCATAATCAAACCAGGCTCAGGTATCTATATCTTGGTGATGTTCCTTTTTATTTCCCTTGATCATCCCGGGAAGTAGACCCCGAGATACGAGATTCGCATCTAAAGATCTTACTTAGCAACAGCTAACGTTTTTTTAGTAAACACCTTCCCCTTTAATTTTGTAAGAGGGTCGGATTTAATCTCATTACCTCAATTAGTTGTCGACCCCACACCGTAATGCAATGGTAAACCAAATACCCTGACATGCCTGAGATACTGAAGTGAATCCCACTCGGTAAACGTGATAATAAGAGCTTTCCAACTTCTATAGATTGTACTTAAGCGTAAGCTTAGATTAATACTTTGACTATCTCGTATTTCATCATTTTGTTCACGAACAAGTTTTTGCATCAATTGAATGAAGAAAATGGTTGAGACTTTGACTGAATATAGATTATTGAGATTCTTAAGCTTTTAAAACATATGAAAATGGATCTCCAAATGATACAAAAATATAATCATACCAATTTTTACAATTTGTAATTACTGACTGGAATTTCCCGTGCCGAGGGCACATTTTACAAAATTCGTAGAATAAATTATTTGTCTACTATGAGTTATGAAATCATGTAAGACGTGGCCGAATGACTCGATCTATTTCGCTTCCTTCCAACTTGGTTTTCCAATTATTCATAGTTTTTTTTAAATAAATAATTCTGTTATTTTATTTATATTTTGTAGACAATAAATAATAATAAAAAAAATTAAAATGTTTTTAGTTTTATATACATATTATGACCCGTTTAACGCTGTCCCAGTATTACAAGGTAGTGTTAGGATTCCTGGAATTCGCAAGTGGTATATTTTTCTTTAATCCAGCACGGATTTTTGTTTTGTTACTTGCATTTAGTCTCATTGGGCGTTTGGTATGATAATGTGCGTAGTATACGATTACAGTACAATACGTGCTAGATAAGTATTAACATATTAAGATCACCTTATCGCGGGGGGTTAAGCGAGATCTTAATGTATTTCTATGAGCATTACGATAAAACGGAAGGGTAAGTTTGTATAAAGATTTAAACTTGTATTCCTTCCTGAAGTAACCACTTTTAATGCTTGTTTAATAACTAGGTTAAAAAAAATTGTAACCGTGTAACAATACACGTTTCGAATCACCTTGTTTTGTGTTAAAAACTTTGTATTTAGCTTGTGAATATACATATCTCCCTATCGCTCACTCCTTTCAACAACGTCACATATCAAAAAATTTGATTTTTCAGGAGACCGTTTTTAATGTTTAAGAATATAGTAAAATGTATTAAAAATAAATATTAAGCGGCTTATTGAACTTTCTACTGTGCCACAAATCTTTTTAGGTAAAACATGAAGGTTTTTTCTCCATTTGAAAAATATTAGTAAAATAATTAAACATAACCTTTTCTTCAAAATTCAAAAACAACACTTTCTGCCCTGTAGCGGGTAAAGATTAATTTTTAATTAATGTTCTACTGGTAAATATTAAGTTTTAAATATGCCGCTTTTGCTAGGATAAAGTACATTTTCTGGGCATTCCGAAAACATGCACAACTAAAAATTTACGGTTTTTAATATTTGACATTGTTGAAAGGAGTGAGCTATATGTAAAATTCAATATAAATCTCAACGCTCATCCCAATGCTGCAATAAAAATGCAATACTTAGTACTCAAATTCGGTACACAAAACAAGGAATAATTTATATTTCTCAAGGTTGGTGGAAATTTATAGTAAACTGACTATGATTTCCTTAAAAATATTTCGTGGACACTAACTTTTTGTTATTAGATCATAAATAAGTTTACTTCGATAGAACGAGATTTATCTTATTGAGAATATTCGCTAAATTAGTTTCCTACATCTAACTATATAATTATAACATTATTTTGTTGACATCACAACATACTCGTATATGAAAAAGAATATGGAAGTCTGGGTATTTACAAAGTTGCGTTGTCGATCATGGGTAGAATGGTTAATGTTGCACGTGTGTAAAGTGATCACTTAAGCAGCTTTTAACGGGTCATAAGCCCTGTAAATACCTAGACTTCTATATTCTTCTACATCTTTGTTCAGATGTCAAAAAATGTATCCTTTTACGATTGAGTATTATCACTCAATTATGATGAATATTTTAAACATTATCGATATATATTTATTTTTCGATGAGTATTAGAGGAAGATTATTATAAGTAAGGATAGACAATCCTTGTTTTTACCTTCAAGAACCCTTCGCTTCGTAAATTTTCCACAACATGCGCTGGATTATAAAACATTTGACGTGCTGAAGGATTAAAGGATTAGTTTCCTGCTAATATAGCACCCCAAAATAATGGTTCTACTCTAATAAATAACATGAAGGTGAAAATTATAATATCCATGGACAGCTCAGGTAAATTCTTAAGCAGGTGCCTTTTAGTATATAAAATAATGTTTAATTTTTGTGCTTCAAAACTCCGTAAATGAGTTTGTGAGAAATTTATCAAATTTGTTTCATGTATTCGTGTAAATATGTACCCAAATGATGTATGGTATGAACTTTATTATATGTTATAAGTTCGAAACCACCCATTTTAGAATGTGTTAAATATTTTTCCAAATATTTAATTAATCTTTAAGCCACAACACAAATTTTAAAACATTTACCTATGCATAGACTGAGGGGCATGCCTTCTATATAGACAGAAAGCAGTGCCTATCCTAACTTACCCGCGTGACATATAAAACGCAACCAGTACCTACCCTACCCTACTAAGTAGTACCAGTTTACATTACTACCTACCTCCACTGCCTACCCAAGTAAGGAGTACCTAGCTTGCCTTATTGCCTACCTCTACGCATACCCTAATTAATTATCTGTGTACGCCACTGCATAGACTTATTTTACACTTTCAGGATTTGAATATGGATGTCACGATTGTATTACATTATGAGAATACGCGATACTTGGCTCGCGCTTATGTTTTTTTGTCCAATGTACTCAGTAAGAGAAAATTATGGATGGGTATCTTAAGCTTATTATTTATGTCATCTACTGCGAGTATACATGTTTCCAATTAAACTATCATAAATAAGTGTAATTAGATTGGAAAATCTACCATAGTCACTGGTCCCGTACGGGACCACCGGGTGTTGCAAGGTCAATACAAAATAAATGTTTGTATACTCCTAATGAATAAAATGAGTACAAATAATCTTCGTCATATCGTTAACGCAAAGTAATTTGTAACAATTTATCCATTAAGGAATGTTTATAGTTACGTAAAATATAACGAGTACCTACAAATGAATGTGATTTTGAAAACTCGTAGTACATTTTATCGAATAATATTTATTTGTTACATTTTATTGATATCTCAACTGAAACTAAGGATCTTTTGTTTTTCAATAAAGAGAACATGGAAGTCTGAGAAGGCAAATGATCGGGTATCTGGTTGGCTAAAGTGAACACATTGTACACTTGAGTTACGTTCATCTTTCTACCTTTTATTACATCATCCGTATTTCATTGTTTTTTAAAGTAGTACGTAAACTTTGTTGTAAGATTCATTTTAAATGTTAGTTGAAATTTTGATGGATTTGGAATTTTGACAGAGAGTGATAGAACTCACATTTTTATTGGGATACAGAGCTTATCATATTAAATTATTAATATATGTATTATCCCTAGAGTGGTTATCCCAATATCTTATTGTGCAAAAAAAAATTTTTGCTCCATATAACGGAGTAGCAAAAGACATGTTTTTTTCAAGTATAAATGTTGAAGTAGGGATTTATAAAATACTGTGACCTTGCTTGTTAGTATTGTTTGAGTCGGACTCGCTGCGAAAACCCATTGTGGAACACGAATTTAATTGTACCCCCGCGCCCTATACTCGTATAGCATATGGCCGTTTCGATTATAACCAAAACCTTTTGTCCTTGTTCAATAATTTGAAGCAATACTGGTATTAGAGCACCGCTAAATACTCCGATCCAATTCACAATGTTCGATTGTTAAATCCAACTGTATGCATTCCTTATCCGCAGAATTATTCACGCAAAGATTAAATTCTCCGAATTATAATCATCATTCTGTTCTGGTAATACAAAGCAAAATAAATAAAGCGTGTTTTAATTAATTTCTCTGAAGTTTCTAACAGCATTATTTGTTTTTAACTTGATTAAAACTTTTGAACGAATTATTGGATGTTCTGTTGTAATTTGGAAACTTTCAACAGAATTACTCGTATGTAATGCGCACTGATTACCAAGAGAAATCATGTTTCTTATACGCTTACATCAGCTTGTTTTCGTAGTTCATTGAAAATGCTGAAAAGCTATTCCTTAGCTTAAAGTTTCCTACTTTCGCGAATTTGACGGATCTCGTAGATAGATAGCTCTTGTATAATATGAGTGATTTATGAATGGGATGCCATTTATCATAATAAAATAAAAGCTTAAAATAGCCGTATAACGTCTGCACGTTTTGCAATCTATACCTACAAAACAATGGTTATTAACTTTGTTAGTGAACTTACTTGAATTTTTTGGATATTTTTTAATACATTAATTTTATTTTTCAAAGAAAACGATTAAACGTACAGGAAATTTTAATTTGAATAAGAAATTATGTCTCAATAATATATGTATTGACAATATCTATTTTACTACTTACAATCAAAACATGTAAAATGACATGTGTTTCAAACCATTCAGAGTTTGTTATCACATCGTATGTGAAATTTATGTATTATTAACCAAATATCTGAATTTACCAAGAATTTTATAATTGAAATCTGTAGACGACAGATATTTTCCCTGTGTATAATATTAAATTTCTCTCTAATTTCTATCGAATTTCTCTCTCAATTTGTGAAACAAAACAAAACAGAAGAGAAAACACTTTATTTACAGCATGAAGCTCGTTCTACGAGTACAGCTTTCTTTAAAAATTCAAAAATAAATGCATTTAGCTTAAAGTTAAGTTCTTAACCCTTTTTCCTTTGAGTCCGGATGTTCACAGCGGGTTGGTGTAATGGGAGTTTCTAGAATCAGACCAAACAAGATCCTACAGCGCGTTTATCACAGCTCTCAAAGTTATATTGCGTCTCGTAACATGTTTGTACGTACATTTGTATTAGGGTGTGTATCATTTTCTCATCTTACCGATTCACGTCTTTAAAACCCCAATTTAAAATCAAAATTAAAAACATTTTCAAATAATGTTAAGCCCGTGCAAATGTTGAGAAAAAAAAATAAAACTTTGAAAGCTTTGTTTTTTTTTGTAATTTATGTTAACATGATACAAATTATCCAAAAAAACTAAAAATTACCGTAGACGTTACCTTAACGTCTACAATACTTAACATTAAATTTAACCAACTAAAATAATAATCAAATATATTTTGGGAGCTTTTTCTCTTATCTTCAATTTTGTTATTGTGATAGACCTCTGTAATAAATATTATAATACATAATAAAACAATTTTTTATGTACATAATAGTGGATAAATGAATATTACATAAAAGTGAAAAATTTCAGTACAAAACATAAATCCAATAAAATATTACTACACTGCATTGAAAATTAGAATACTTTAATAATTATTGATATATTTTTTAGTCAAATGTTGAGGGGCTAAAGGTACTTTTGTTGTTGCTGTAAATCTTAATTTTAAAAATTTACAATAACTTTACATAAAATTGTATATTTTTTACTAGGAAGCGTGACACCCTAATAATATATTGTACATTTTACACACTAACATAAAGTTATGACTTTCGCCTCTTGGCTTGCGGCGATACCACACTAGATACAATCACCTTGTTCTTCGTTTTTACGAATGTTTTTCATGGACATTCATGGCATTGTTTATTTTATGTTTTGATTTTATTCAAACAAGTATACAAAAATTAAATTTAAAACGTATTTGATAAAATAAATAGAATAATACCCTTTATTTCGCCAACATGTACTTTTAAGTATTGTCGTGAAGTAGACAAAATTTTAAAAAATAAATATCGTCTTTTTCTTGTATATAAATATACACCGTATGTTTTATCAAAAAGATGAACAACAAGGTATTATACAAACATTCGAGTAGGTATCAGTTAATATATATATATAAGATTGTCCCAAATATTTTTAAAGGCAGACCAAATATACCGTTGTTCCGACCTTAATACGTTACAAAATAGTTCTCACACTACACCATAATGATTTTTAGTTGAAAACAAACGATTGTAGATGTAGATTGTAGATTGTAGATTGAATTGATAGCAATTTCATAAAAAATGCCACTTTTTCTTCAAACTGCATCTAAATTAAAACAAAAAACGTTTCGTACAAAAATTTTATAACAGCTTAAAAGATAATATAAAAAATGAAATAAAAGAATTAACTTTAAATACTGTTTTACAGATGTAAATTCAAGGAATTTTCACGTACTATTAGGTTATAAGATCGAACCATAATATTACTGGGAACCGGAAATGCATGCTCTAGTAATACAGCGTTAAGGGTGTTTGGCTTACGTGCTGGAGGTTCCGAGTTCAATTCCCGGGGGGTGAAAATAAATTGTTTTTTTTTTGTTTGTTTTACAGTAATATTTATTTAATATTACCATAGACTGTTACAAGAAGATTAAGACTGATCGCTTTGCCTTCAAACAATTAAAGATCAAGAACACACTTCACCGAATCGATGCAGTGCCCTATGCACCATCGGGTGCGAGTAAGCGTTAGAACAAACAGAAGTTTTAACCAGTTTTTTTTTTTATCATAGTATATTAGTCGATTATACTATTGAATTTTGGTGTGATTTAGCATCAGACAAGGACAAATACCTTTTCGGAATATCTACGTATTGATTATTTTATCATTAAAACTTTTTTGTTAGTATAACTCAAACATAAATGAAAATTTCCGTTGAAGAAGAATGTCATACTTAAGGTTTTTTATTTTATTTTATTTCATCTCCGTTCTTACTTCTTACACTTCGGGGGATGGGATATTATTATTAAAATAAGATATTATTCTCTGACATTTTCTGAAAGAGGCGGAAATGAATGCGGTTATTTAAATGTTCCCATTTTATTGTCCTTTCTTGGTTAAAAGGCGTTTTGTTGAATTATTCAAGTGGTTGAAAATCCCATTAATTGAATGCCAAGCATCTTCTATTCGAAAGTAAGAGGAATTTTAATACGATAAAAGAAATAAATTTTCGGAAATTTTCTTTTCCCTCCCAGGTAAAAGTTTTCGTTGAATATATCCAGTTTTCTTAAATCTCCTTTGACCCTTACAAAAGAAACGAAATGTGATGAGAAGAGGGTTGTTGTACCAATTACAAGCATGGCTGACACCGTAGATGATAATTTATTTTTCACACATAATCCTGTTAGTATGAACCTCCATTACAGGATCGAACTGCAATTTAAAAAATATTTATTTAGGACTAGCTTTACCCAGCCGCGCATTGCTGTGGCTAAGTCTAGTTAAATGGAAAATAAAGTAAATAAGTAGCGCAAATTTTTATTACATTTAATTTTCCAACACTAGTGAAGCCATGAAAATATAAAAAATCTATCATACAACAATTCAATCAAAAGTTTAACAGATTGCGGTATAATAACAGATTTTTTTTCATTTTTATCTATTGAAGATAGTTATATTGAAAATACTTGGGTATTTGATTGCAATAATACGTCAAAATTGTTAAGCCATTCGTGAACCACTTAAGGAAAATTTGATTTTAAACAAACGAACATATCGCTCACTCCTTTCAAGAACGTCATAAATCAAAAAACTTGATTTTTCAAGAGAACGTTTTTAAAGTTCAAACATAAAATACAATGTATTAAAAATAAATATCAAGCCACTTATTTAACTTTTTACTGTGCAACAGATCTTTTGAGGTAAAACCTGAATATTTTTTCTCCATTCGAAAAATATTTAGCATATTTAAAAAAATAATTAAACAATACCTTTTCTTCAAAATGCAAAAATAACACTTTTTGCCCTGTAGCGGGTAAATATTAAGTTAAAAATATGCCGCTTTTGCTGGGATATAGTACATTTTCTGGGCATTACGAAAACATGCACAACTCAAAATTGACGATTTTTGATTTATGACGTTCTTGAAAGGAGTGAGCGATATGTGTCCATTTTTATTTATATAGAGTGATAGATAAAAATACGAGCAAATGTATTGAAATGTAACGTTGTGACACAATTAAAAAGCGATTCGCGAAAGGCTTTAGGAAATTTAAGATTTTTAACAAGTGAATGCTTTCATTTTGGCACGGGAAAAAATAAGCAGAAATGAATGTAAGTTTTTCATCTTATTTTATATCCTGTATTTTAGTGTATTGCAGAAGGAATACTTCCTAAAATGATTCGCGAATAGAAATGAATGGCAAAATATCGTGAAAATATTATTCTACTATATAAGAAGCGTACGTTACGCCTAACCTAGACATACGTTATATTCTGCTATATTTTTCAAAAGATTCCAGTATATTTGGATTCATTTATCACTCGTTATTTTAGTGACCCTTTGCTCCGAGACCGTCTCGACCTTTTTTGTTGCAAAAGTACTTTCGATAATTTATTATGTTACACAAACCATTTTCTTGTATTTTATTAATATTTTACGGCGATAGATACAAGCTTAAAGTACTTTCAAAGATTTTATTACTTTTCATAAATACCATATGAAAACGATCAAACACATTTTTTTTTAAATAATGATAAAACTATTATATTAACATTGGCTTGCCTATCGTAATTTTTCAAAATATTCAAAGACCTAGAATATATGTACTCGTATATATGAACTAATAAATGATTTGCACTGTCTTAGATGCCGGTCACATTTCTACCTGAACCGCAAAAAATTAAAATAAATGAGACACTCTGATTATTTCATTTTGATTCAAAATATATGTATGTATAGGTGTCTTAGCTTATGTCTAAGTGGAAAAAACTGCAGTTTTCAAAGTAAAATCCTGCGTTTTTAAATTATAACAATAAATATTAACTACCTTCGTTACTATATTTAAGTGCGTTAAGCGCGTTTTATGGCTATGCGACCTTAACGGACCCATGTTATATGTGCCAAATTTGAGCTGTCAATCTGACGCTATCTATACTCAAAAGAAAGAAAAACTTTCAATTTAACCTTTGTTATTGTTTTACCCAAGAATAAACAATTTATCATATAATTTTACAGTGAAGCGCCCTAGGGATAGTATTCTTACGAAAAAAGCGCATTAAAAATAATCCGAAAATTATTTTTATTTTGCTTAAGGTAATTATTTTGGGAATTTCCTCTTGTACTTTCATGAAATACATGTTTGGCTACAGTTTTAAGTAATTCGTTTTTTGATGGGATTAAAACCTCCTGGCAAAAGAGACCTAACAACAATATAGCATTGCAAAAAGTCAATGCTTCGAAATATAAATGCCTTTTCTGCTCCCACGTGAAAATTTATTGAAATTACATCGAATATACATATATATATTTTAAACCTCGGTAATGAGTTTTAAGTCTTTATTAAAAACAAATTTGTCAATTTCTGTATTTGCATACTAATTACTTTATTACTGGTAATAATTGAAACAGGGCACTGACACTGCATTTCAGTTCTACATTTTATATTTTAAAGTATAAGGGATAAAGGGAAAAATAACTATTGACGTTCATAACATTAAAATAAAATATTTGTATTTTTAAATTAAAAAATTACACGTTATGTGTAATTGAAACAACAAAATTACTTTAAAAAAACTAGGTTATATTTATGTAAATTTTGGATATGTTTCGTCGTACGTTTGTGTACATTTATAACTCGCGAGGGAATTCTTTTTGTGTATATTTAAATAAAATTATGATTACTTTTCGCGGAAACATATTCCAGCGAAATAATAACATGTGGGTGATAACTTTGGGTGAATAATGCGAAAAATATGTGAATGAATTATAAATCTACGGTGAATCCGCGGTCGTAATAAATGGGAGTCCATTTTGAAAAGAAAAGCAAATATATTACACCAAGTCAGGAACACGGCCAATACTTCCGCGTCCCGTTCCCTAGTTTTTGTCTCTGACCCCTACTATACATGGACTGCCTTAATTACGTCACGTTCTCAGGGAGTATTTTGAAGGAATCCTACAACCCTTTTGCTTGGCAATTCATGAGGACATATTAATCAATTTTTTGAATAGTTTTGGGAAAAATAAATTCAACAGATTGATATCGCATTAACATTACAAAATTAAAAGTACATATATATATATATATATATATATATATATATATATATATATATATATATATATATATATATATATATATATATATATATATATATATATATATATATATATATATATATATATATATATATATATATATATATATATATATATATATATATATATATATATATATATGTATATATATATATATATATATATATATATATATATATATATATATATATATATATATGTATATATACATACATAGTTTCTTATGTTTAGCTAACCCAAAAAATTGTCAAAACATATTTTCTTGATATATTTCTAAAAAATGCTATCCCTTTTGAAACATAATAATGCGATTTAGGTTTAAAAATAAAACTGTTCTTAATATAATACCATTTTTTGTTTATTAATAAAAATATTACTAGTTTCGAGAACTACGGATATTCTCATCAATAGGTAAAAATTCAGACTGTTGTTTGAAAATACAAATTTAGTTTTAAAATACAAATTGAGTTTGTTTTCTTACCTGTTGCTGAGAACATGTGTAGTTCTCGAAACTAGTCGCGTTTCCATTAATAAAATCAATAATGTCGTACAAAAGTTTTTTTTGTTTTAATTCATCGTGTTATTTTATTTGTCAAATCGATAATTAATGTGAATCTGCGAATTTTTTTGTGTAATATGATTACCGAGGCATGTGTATCATTAATTGCATGTACCAGGTGAAAATTCTTTTGTTAAAAACTTTAGATATTTATACAATAATTACAAACAAAATCATTTTATTCCATTTTACGTCATCGATTACAGTGACACAATAGAGTAAGGATTGTAAGTTACAATTAGTAAAAATTATAGGAGTAGTAAAATGAAATACTTTGTAAACATCAATAAATCGATAAAACTGTGTTTTTTTTCTCTTTGTCAAAATTAAGTCATTGCTAACAATATTTTCACATTGCTAACAATACACTACGCTTGATTTAAGGAGATAAGTTTTTGTGAGTATAATCATTATTTAATTTAAGAGTACTTTCAAACAATCCTTTACTTCCAAAGTTCATTCATATTAATATATGTACATAACTTTTTATGTAGATACAAATGTACTGTAAGTGTTTTTGGTCGTATGATTTGGGTCGATCCATTTGCATGTTTCATTAATTTATATATTTTTTAATTTTGCAGTCTAAAAGAGAAAGTTCGATTTATCAAAAATCGTGAAAATGCAGTTTTGAAATTTTATAAAATAGTTTACGCTTAAATCATCAATGTTAGTAAATAATATACATGGAACTGAGATAACATCACAACTGTGTAACGATTGATCTTTACAATCAAGATGTCTGAACTCTTTATCTCAAAATAGCAGCAATCACAAAAAACAAATTGGATACGATTTATTCACAATAAATATCACCCAGTTAAAATATTTGTGCGTTGGATAAAAATCAAAATCTGATTCAACTGCAAAAATTTCGCATCGATACCCCGTGAAGTATTCAACTTTTCGATCCCTGAATTTTGTCCAATCAATAAAAAATCCATCAATTTCCTTTTTTGTTGTTGATTTTTTTTCTAAATATTTTATGAATATTTCCTCCTTTTTAGTGACGAAATTCATCCGGACTGGTATAGCTGATAAGAACGAGAGCGCTCCGTACTTCGACCGTGCTTTGTATGAGGCAGAAGTAGACGAAAATGAAGACTTGCAGAATACAGTCTTCACTCTCACTGCCAACAGCCATAGTCAAAATTGTAAGTGATTTTTTCAAATTATAATATTTAAAATACTGCAATGAAAAATTTAAAAGTATCTTATTTTATAGTCCTAAGATAAGCATTATCGATAAAATTAAGAGAGGTGTGTTGAGGTGGTTTAGGCACGTGAATCGAATGAGTGAAAATAAAATAGTGAAAACAAATTAATGAGGCGAATATGGTTGGTGATAGAAGCAGAGAAAGGTGGAGAAAAACTTGGCATGATTAAATATTTCAAATTCTTGAAAGTGGCCATGAGTTGGAATGATCAGCGTATATGTATAAAGAGATGCATGAATGTGAAAGAGGCGAAGATTGTGTGCAAAGAAAAATTGCTGTGGCGCTTTATTTTCTCTGCCTACCCTTGCAAAAAATATGTAGCGTGATGGTGGGTTAGTCAGTTTTTTTTATTAGAACAGTAAGTGAAGAGCTAAATTTATTGCATGTGCAGGTCTTTTATTTCTTTATCTATAAACAACATTTTTTTAAATAACATTTTAAACAATTACCTTTTAAATATTATTTTTCATTTTCTCAGACATGTCTCGGGTTACGTTATATAAATTTTCAAATACGCGATTCACGACACTTTCCGAAGGTAGCTGGCAAAGTGAATAGCTTGTAATTATATCTACTTTGACTTTTACTAGGTAGTGTTCATGGGCGGGGGGAGAGACTCGTTGTTTACTTTCAACCCTTGTAACTGTAGACCTAGGCTTCCTTATTGTTTGGTATAATTACTTAAGATGCGTATCGATAGTCATTAGAAATATCTGGAATATTTACAAAATGTTATTCAATAATAGCCAAATAGTTCCTACATATTCGTACATATCGCAATGCAAAATTTAAAGGCTTATATACTGTCGGATTAAAGGGCATTCAATATATAATACTAGTACTACTTTGCAATCACGCCATTTCCTTCCAGGGGTAAGCAGACAGGATGGAACGCCTGTCCTGACATGCACTCCTAGCTTTCATGCACATGCACATCCATACTTCTTGTCATACATGCCCTCCGATTACGTAGACTTTTTTCGGCTGTTCTCGTTCTATTCTCCCGTTCACATTTGCAAAATATACTTTCTTAGTTATTCTCTCGTTATACATTCGCTCCACATGGCCATACCACTTTAAAGAACTTTTCTTTATCTTTTCGATTATCTTTATCCCTAATTTTTATAAATCATATTTCAATATATGTTAATTCGTAATATATGTAGGTACTAGCGATACATCATTGCGATTATTTGTTTCTTTTAAAAATGTTTCTTGTCTTATGTTTTTTTAATGTCTTTTGTTTTTTTTTATTATATTCTTTATACCTGTTCATTGTTTTTTTTTCATTTTGCCATGTATTAGATTTGTTTAATTTTTTTATCTTTTTTTGTAATTTCTTTGTGTTTTAGTCTTGTTAACCTTCATTCCATGTCCCAAAATGAGAAATGGAAATTACTCATCAGTAGTATTATATATTTGACTTATGTTCGTTATTTGTTTTGAAATAAATAAAATAAATTATCAGTAAAATTACTTTCTCTTGCGCTTACCTTAGAAAATCTTATTTTATTTTTTATTTAATAAGATGTATTTTATGATTTTTACTGATTTGGTAGTCATCAATATTGCATAACGCACATTTACCTCTTAACTTCATTTATTTACGTAAAAAATGAACGATTTTCCAATAAAATTACTTTTTTCGCTTAGATATATTTAACGAATAAATAAAATGAGCCAGTGATTCATAGGAAGCGAATGGTGACATAAAATAATCCAATCGTGAAAAGACAAGTTTTCGGACTAAAAGTTTGAAAGTAAACCCGAACAAAAATGTTATTCGATTCAATTTTCTCCATTTCCCTCGGTATTAATCCGGTTATATTAAATCGTAAAAATGGTTTCTCGATCTTGTGAGTTCTGATACAGCCGGGTTTACTTATGTATATCGATCTCCAGAGGTAGAGTCTGTAAATGGATTTCACTCTAAATGCAATAGAGGTGATCCCATCTCGCAGATTCCAATCTTACGCTGAGAACTCGAAGAAATGAGATCGATTGTGAATACGCAAAAGAATTCGTATTAATAAAATGTAATAAATAAAATAAATCATTTCAGACGATGACAATTAGAATTATTTGATGATATATTACTAAAATAATGTAAAAGTGGGATAATTTTTTTTATTAAATTTTTTAAAGCAATCTTTTATTTCATAAAAATATAATGAAACACGTTTAAATAAAATTGTTTAGATAATAAACTTAGAGGTAACATAAATTTACTGAAATGTTCTCTGAAGGAAAACACATATTAATAAATTAAAGTTTTCATTCGTTTTAAATATTTATAATAAATTTGGTACGTTAACTATTATATATTGTTAGTATTTCCAAATGAACATGCTGTATCTAAGTCTTGGGTTTGTTACCAAAAGTTTCAATCATTTGAAATAATTGAGAACGTAATGCAATGCATCAAGTGATCACCTAAACCAACCGATGATAGACTTTAACCCTTCTAAATGTCCAGCCATCCATATTATCTTCTCATAAAAGTTTATTGTTAAGAAGCAATATCTATAACCAACCAAAAACAAAATAATAATACTAGTCAAATACTTGAAAGCGGCCGGGTCAGGAGTCGTAATAATCGTCGGATACGTATGAGGAGATGCATGAATGTAGAAGAGGCGAAGAATGTTTGCAAAGACAGAGTGGTGTGGCGTTCGATTCTCTTTGCCTATCCCTGCGGGGAAGCGGCGTGATGGTTAGTTAGTTAGTTAGTTAGTCAATTTTTTAACCTTATACAGCTTTCAAGAGGCTAGATAGTACTTGTTCACCAGTTTTAACGATTAAATATAAGTTAATATTTACTGTACTTTGAATAAACAAATAATTACACAATAACAAATAATTTAACATACCGAATTATAAAACTGTAAGTTGAAAAAAGAGTAGAATCAGGTTTGGTTAGATTAGGAAGGTTAGGATAGGTTAGGTTAGGTTAAATTATATAAGAAGTAGAATCAGGTTAAGAGTAGAGGAGAGAGAGATGGATGAATCAAAATATAATGATATGGTGGAAAATTTAGATGAATAAAACACCAACGATAGTGCTTTAAACATAAAAGGAAATTTAATATTATTTTTCTAAAAATCGTAAAAGGTACAAGAATTTGTGGATGAAAAGAATCATGTTAAAACAGTTCGGACACAAGAGCAACAATAAGCGGTGGACATCCGGTTGAACATATTTTGCTTTAAATTAAAGGGTAGGGGTTGCTTCCGTTGTTTTAGGAAGGGTAGAGATAGGATTAGGAAGATTACGGTTGGGATCAGAACAATAATTATATTTTTTAAATGTACTTTCATTGTTATGCCCAATTTCAAAATTGAACTTGTTACATAATATAACACAATTTTTTTCTGACGCTTCTTTTGTATTCAGTATACGTATATTTCCAAGCACAAAAATAAAGTTATCGTATATTTTATCTCCGACTAAGAATATAAAACAGCTTTTTTATATGAATAATTGATATGAAATAGATAAAACTTTGAGCAAAATAATATTATCAGAGATTTTATTATTATATATCTTTATAAACAAAAATGTAAATTTTCGTTTATTCATAATCTTTAATCGCCTGAAGATCCACCGATTGCTTTGAAATTTTAAAATGGCATTTTATTCGCATTGTGCTTAATCTTTTTATCTGTTTTGATCAAAAACATGTTTTTTTTTAAAAACATTTTATTATAGAAATAGAAACTACTCTTAAACGTAACAATAACACGCCCGCAAATTAAGCATTTCTTATGGCGGACAGCGAGCTACTTGATGACTGCTGTTACTTAAATTTTTCAAAGTGTTTACATATTTAAATATGGTTGATAATAGAAGCAGAAGAAGACCAACGAAAACTTGGCACGATCAAGTATTTCAAATAGTTTAAATTGGTCACATCAGGAATTGGAATAATCAGCGTTTATGTATGAGATGTATGAATGTGGAAGAGGCGACGATTTTGTGCAAAGACAGATTGGTGACGCGTTCTATTCCCTCTGTCTACCCCTGCTGGAAAGCAGTGTGATGATCAGTTGGTTAATATTTTAATTGCTTCAAAAGCATTGTGAAATCAAGGACATTAAAGATGTGTTCTTTAATTTTTTGAATTTTTCTATTTAACTATACCCAACGGATCGGCAGGTACAACTAGTAAATAGATATTTATTTAATATTACCCTTAACTGGTCCTTGAAGTGCAGGAGTGATCACCTTACCTTCATTAAACGTTCAATATGATGCCGTGTCCTATGCACCATTGGATGCGGACAAGGGTCAGAAGATTTTTTTTATTGTATTTTTTTATTATTATTTATATTTTGTATTTATTGACTGTTTAGAACCATTTATAATAATTTATGTTCTTATAGGGCTTTGAATACCACCTCTTCTGTGTTCTGGAGGCAAAAACCCTGAATCATTTTTCAGTAAAAATGTGACTCAACCAGAAGAGGATAATTTATGAAACTGTCTGAGAAAATTTATTGATTGTTGGGTAAAACGACAATTATTATTTGAAAGCACGGACTTTGCGTTTGAAGGAAAATATTAAAATTTACGACAAAATTTATCCTGGCTTCATCCATAATTCAGGTTCTAGCCCAGTACATTCTTTTCAAGTTTGCATAGTCATAAAGAATACTATACATCACAATATAATGTAAGAAAAATTATAAATTTTGAAATGAAATGAAAACCAGGGAAAAATATCCATATATATATTTTTTTATTCGACGGATTTTAACACATCAGTGTTTTCAACAAACATACAAAGTCAATTCAAGTAATATAACCGTAAACCAAATTCACTTATTCTCAATGTATTAAGCTAGTACTTTTTTTTATTATAACAAATGCGAGGATTTGAGAATTAAGTTTTGACGGAAATGTAATTGATTTTTTATCCAATTTAAGAAAATAATATTTATGTTACATTTGATACTATGAAAAAAATATTATGTTGGTTCATTTTTACAAATTTTATCCATCTCTTCAACCTAAGAGGGAATTTTCAAAATAATTTTATTAAAACAGTTTATCCGTTGTTATAATGGTTTTTTAGTTAAAACTATGAAGGTAAATAAATTTTGAAGCTTTATTGCAAAATTGATTTAGTCCATTTTATAAAATGCTTTTTATGTACAATTTTTAATGTTTTTTTTTATAATGTATATATATATATATATATATATATATATATATATATATATATATATATATATATATATATATATATATATATATATATGATCCGCCTCCGTAGTGTAATGGTCAGCTCGCTCGGCTACCGTTCTGGAGGTCCCGGGTTCGATTCCCAAGGGGGATAAAATAAATATAAGTGATTTTTTCACTGTAATATTTCTTCAATATTGCCATGGACTGGTACCTGAAGCGGAGGGCTGATCACCTTTCCTTCATGTGTAAACGATCAAGATAACACTGCGTTAATATGATGCAGTGCCCTATGCACCATTAGGGTGCGGATAAGGGTTTTATTATTATAAATATATGATCATTTTTTTAGATATTTTAAAATGTATATTAAACATTATTTCTTCATTTTCACATGCTGCGAATTGAAAACAAATACGAGTTTATAAATTGAATAAAATACTACAGCTTTTACACGACTTTTGGTAGATTGATGTTTTAATCTCTTTTGTAAACTGGATACACTTCCTACTGTATCCAGTTGTGTTTCTGAAGTAATTATCTGAAAGTTTCTCCGAGTCTATTATCCAACGGAATAGACATCCCGCTAAGGCTTTGGCTCCGACCTTGTCTAACAAGTAGCTAAGATAGAATTTATTGAATAATTAAAGAATGTTTTTAGACAAAGTTCGTTATTTTTGTACAAACAAGTTGGAACTCACTCGTTAGTGCGTTGTTTTCACTAGTTTTATAATCTACAAATATGTCACGAGGTGATAACTTGGAGCTTGTTTATAAACTAACAAGCCACACTGGAACACGCATTGCTGTAGCTTCTTCAAACCCTATTCGCACCCTAATGGTGCATAGGGCACTGCATCATTTAAACGCAGTGTTATCTTGATCGTTAACACATAAAGGAAAAAAAGGTGATCAGCTCTACGCTTCAGGTATCAGTCCAGAGTAATATTGAATAAATATTAGAATTGCCATAGGTTCTGAGATTTTGAGCAAAATAAACATTTTACCATTTTATTTACGTAGTTTTATAAAAATACACGCGTATTTGAATGCAACGTTGTGTTTTGAAACAATCGGTGAATGACTTTAGGAGGTTTGCGATTTAGAACAAACTAACTTTTACATTATTATTTATAAAAATTACGCATAATTACCCATGTCAACTCAATAAGTTTTTCCCTACTTAATACGCAATTATTTATTTTTAATTTAAGTTGTGCTTAGTAAACGCCACTATTTCTTAGAATCTATTGTGACAAGTGTTTCAATGCATTTCGCATCATTTTCAAACATCAATAGTTAATTTTTTTTTTTTTAATTTTTAATTTTATTTATTTATTTCATAGATACATACATTTTTATTTTTTAACTATCTGTATTACGACTTTAGGCATGGCCTGTGTAAAGCTGAAATGCTTACATGTTTAAACAATTTTCTGTTTCTATTATTATTTGTTTTTTTTTTAATTATTAGATTATATACATAACATATTTATACATAATGAATAAAGAAAACACTTGTTTTTTACCACTTGAGTTTTATTATAGACTACATGTTTCAGAAGTTAAACTTCCATCATTCAGGTCTGTATAATATGTAGTTATTATACAGACCTGAATGATGGAAGTTAAACTTCTGAAACATGAAGTCTATAATAAAACTCAAGTGATAAAAAACAAGTGTTTTCTTTAATCATTGTAATATGTCTTACCACAAAGTTAATGCCGAAACAATGAATAAAATATAGATATACATACACAATATATACAATAACAATTTACGGTATCAAGATTTTCCAATAAAATAATTACACGTGGACTTTAATTAATTCACTTTCTACCTTGTCCCTTCCAACGAGAAACAACCATCGACAGACACTGTTCTTAAAGACATGATCACTCCTGGAATTCTTAATGGTTACGGGCAGCAAATTAAATATCCTTGGCGCAAGGAATGAAAAGTGTTTTGCGCAAAACTTGTTTTGATTAAAAAAAGATTTTACCACAAAGTTACTGCCGAATGAATAAATGTAATAATGATTAAAGAAAGCACTTGTTTTTTACCACTTCAGTTTTATTATAGACTACATGTTTCAGAAGTTAAACTTCTATCATTCAGGTCTGTATGGTAACTGAATGATGGAAGTTTAACTTTTGAAACATGTAGTCTATAATAAAACTTAAGTAGTAAAAAAACAAGTGTTTTCTTTAATTATTGTAACATGTTTTATTACAAAGTTAATGCCGAAACAATAAATAAAATAAATGTAATAATTTTATCACTTTGATATGAAAATAGTTATTCTCATTCGAATAAAAACTCCAATAATCATATATTAATACATCTTAGATTTAAAATTAAAGTTGTTAAATCCTCCTAAGCAATTACTCTGAGAGTATTCCATGTTGGGTGACGGTTTTGTGAGCGTATATGAATCTTGATTAATTGTACTAAATCTAACTGTGACGTAGTACATAAAATCTGTCACCAGCATCCACAACCTCTTAGCCTAAATTGCCCATCTAAATGCAAATAAAATAAAATAATTACTCTTTTAAATCGTCAAAAATTATTTTATACAATACTCTCCTTATCATTCATTGTTAATTTTGTGTAAAGCCACTTTAAAAAACACTACTTCGTGACTACCGGATACGGAATAATTATTCCATCATCAGGTCAAATGTGGTTTAAAATGAAATTGTAATGGTCCTAGGTTTATAAAAAAATTAAAAAGAGAGAAAAAACAAATGAATCGAAATATTCGTCCAGCTTTTTATACAATTTATACTACTACTAGGTTATTCCAAAATCGGTAGTCACGAAGTAGTGTTTTTTAATGGTATTACACAATGTAAACGATGAACGACAAGGAGAGTGTTAAAACATTAATGATTGTTTCTACAAAATCTTAAATCTCACGAGTTATCCAACACCCATCCAAGTCCGAGGTAAACTAAGCATGATCAAGTATTTCAAATACTTGAAAGTGGTTAGGTTAGGTTGGGAGTCGGAATAATTGGCGAATATGTATGAGGCAATCTTTGATTTTAAAAGAGGCGAAGATTGTTTGCAAAGACAGATATGTGTGGGTTTTATTCTCTCTACCTACCCCTACGGAGAAGCGGGTTGATGGTGAGTTGGTAAGGTTAGAAACTTGAAATCAATCTCGCAATGAAGCATGTATAATCCACTTTATTTCTTCTTATTCTTCAAACCCTTATTCGTACCTCAATGGTGCTTAGGGCAGTGCATCATATAAAATCAGTGTTATCTTGATCGTTAACACACGAAGGAAAGGTGATCAGCCCTGGCTTTTAGGTACCAGTCCAGGGTAATATTGAATAAATATAAGAGGAAAAAATCACTTATATTTTTTAACCCCCCTGGGAATCGAACCCGGGACCTCCAGAACGTTAACCACGCGTGCTGACCATTACACTACGGAGGCGGACAACTTAGTTCACTTTATTTAGGCCTCACTAAATTGTTTATTATATTATTTATTGATTCGACATTAACTTTGTGGAATGACATGTTGATTATTTCTAAAAAAATTAAATACTTGTAATAAACCACATGAGTTTAATTTTTATACATGACTTGTTTCGAAAACTAACAGATGTTTTCATCTACAGGTGAAAATTTATTAATTAAATTCATCTATACTGGATTAATAACTAAACAGGTTTCTAAACTATTAGCATCTCATATCCAACCTGCGTATTATACGAGTAACAACTTGGGTAATATTTTTAGAAACTCAAAATCAAAAGTAAACATATTAGATATAAGCGGTATTTATAAAAATTCTTGTGGTGACTGCGATAAAAAATATACTGACCAATCTGCGAGAAGTCTCAACATTAGAATAAGAGAACATCGCCGTGGACTAACGAGTAATTATTTGCAAATCATATCATGGAAACTTACCACTTATTTGACTCTCATACATTTGAATTATTACACTCTATTACAAATAAATATGAAATCATAAATAATTTAGAAAATTTGGAAATACATACAAATTTTAATTCAGATAAAACTTTAATTAATAATTTACTGTTTCAATATACGTCATCATTATTATCTATGTTTCCTTTTACAAAAAGTCTTGCTCCTTAACCCCCCCCTTCCCTATTTTTATAACCCTCTCAACCTCTACATAAACCCCCAAATCTTTTTTGATCGTTAGTTTTAATATTCACCTGTAGATGAAAACATCTCATTTTTTTCGAAACTACTCGTGTATAAAAATAAAACTCATTAAGTGGTTTATTACAAGTGCTTATTGTTATTTTTCTGGATAAATCCAAATTTACTTGTTACACTCCCGAAATTATAATGTTATAAATAATGTTGTCTAGCAATTCATTCACTACTGATTCCGTGAGTTTGGTGTAATTATAAATCACCCTTTTTGGAGACCGTTAATTTCTATTGCGATCGTAATTTCCTAAAAGATGAATAACAAAGAGATTGTATAGACATCGTAAACAAACTTAAGTATTCTATCATCTCTTTTATCTTAATTTAGCTAAATTAAAATGTATCCAAAAACAGCGTTTAGCCCAGAGTGCTTCAATATTATTCTTGTTCCCTTTATCCAAGTCATTTGGCATTTGTTTGCGTTTACTTAACTATCGGTTCTTGTAAGATGTTTCAATTAATATTAAAGCGCTTTGAATAATATGAAATTTTCAAGTATCCTAGTGAATTGAATCAACTGTAATCAACAAAAAATTTAAATAATTAAAATGTTACTTTGTTTTAAAATCGCAATAAGTATTTAATTAAAACTTAATTATAATGTCGACCGGTTTTGAAGCTAACCGTTTTTTTAGCATGACTGATTAATTATAATAATAGTAAAAAAGTATCTTTGAAAAAATAAAATAAAATATAAAAAAACAAATTAAAAAATAAAAAATAAATCACAACACTTGTGCCGCAATAAGAAAAATAGATTAACAATGCAATAAAAAACATTGAAAATGACAAGTGACAAAAGCTGTCCCACATGAGAAATGTTTAGTACTGCGTGTGTTGCTGGTACGTTCAACAGATGGCGCTACCATTTACCTAATATCGCTATCACCTTTTACATTTTTAAATATATAGATAGAAATAAATATGTGCTTATTCAAATGCAATGTTTTGTCAAATTTCAATGAAATTGGTGAACAACATAAGGATATGTAAAATTTTTACTAATCTCACGTTTACATGTTAATTTATATCTTTTTCTTTTTTTTCGTGTCATGTCAGGTCCCCTGTTGCTTGAAAGTAATTTTCCTTGTCCTGGGCAGCTCGAAACAGTGCCTCGACGTTTTATTATTGGGTATTTATGTATTCATATTGATATATTATTTCTATTCAATTATTTCTTTTAAATTCATCAATTTCAAAACCACTTCTCTCTTGTTTTCATTTCATCTGGCAATTAACCATCACTTTATCTAATTGAATTGAGTGAGAACAATAACCTCTAGTACTTATTTTGATTCCATTGTCTCCGGAGAAATATGTCACCGTGCGCCATAATAATAATATTCATTCGTATCCGGGGAATAGATTTGAACACAGCAGAAGTTGAAGGGACTGCTCTTGAAACATACAGAAATGTCTCACCAGGGTTCAATCATAAGTTAAAACTAGACACAAAGGTATCAAAGGAGACAAATAATACACATTTTCATACATAATATTACTGAATATGATGTGAGGCGACGGGCGGCGATTGGGATGATTCTTCAAAGGAATTTCAAGAGAAACGAAATTTAATATTTTATTCACACTCAATGGGATATCATTGCATTTATCAAAATCAATCCGTTGGCGGAATTTTTATTTTATTATGATTAAGTCAATAGGATCCAATCCGGAAAATATTTTTATATGCGAGAGCGCTGAAGAACATTTGGGACAATTGAGGATTTTTATATTTGCTTAATGTGATAAGTCAATTCGTAAATAAACAATATGGATTGTGTAAATTTTAAAGGTCAGGAGTAGAAATAATTGACGGGTATGTATGAGGAGATGAATGAGTGTGTAAGAGGTGAAGGTTGTTAGCAAAGACAGATTGGTATAACGTTCTACTCCTAGATGGACCTACGTCTGACCACTGCTATTAGCGGATCGATCCGATCACCTCCTTGTTAGACCGAACGGTTATCAAAGGTTGATTTAAAAGTCAGATTTGGTTGATTTGGTGTTTCGGATACCAATGCTCGCTAATGTATGTAAATATATCCATTTGCAAAGAAGTTTTTGAAAAATAAATAAGTCCGTAATTAATTGCTGTCGCCTATCATTATAAATATGGTATGTTGAAACGGTTTAGTCACGTGAAATGAATGAACGAGGAAAGAACCCCCAAAGAAATATAAGAGACGAATAAAATTTGAAGTAGAAGTAGAAAAACACCTAGAAAAACTTGAAGCATGATCAAGTATTTTAAACACTTGAAAGTAGTCAGGTCAGGTGTGAGAATAATCGATGGGTATGTATGAGGATATGCAAGAATGCGGAAGAGACGAAAAATGTTTGCAAGGATAGAATGGCGTGATGGTCTATTCTCTCAGCCTACCCCAGCCGACAAGCAGCGTGGTAGTTAGTTAATTAGTTAGTTATTACAAATAACGATCTGCACAGGTGACATGATTTACGATATTACTATCCCGGACATTATGTGTTACTACGAGTACTCTTACCAGATTTCAGTGAAATCCGAACTAACAAACGTCAACCTATGATGAAGAACGACTTAACAAGGATAGCCTCATTTTAGGTGTCGCAAAGTGATAAATTTGATTAATACCTTCCGCTACAGATGCTAACATGAAATATGAAATTAATTTCTGTAGTACACGTGACGTTTAGGATGACGAGTGAGATGTTTTAATTCAATATTCTCTCATACTGCATTCTGTATCGTAATTTTCTTAGAATAAGGAGATTATTCCGCTCAATTGATCTCAGCTGTTCAAATGGATTGATTTCCACATGAGTTATTTTCATTTTCATTCTTTTAATGCAACACAAATTTTCCAAATTGCCTACAAAAAATCATTGATTTTTAATTTTAAAATACTGCACGATTCTCGAGTTACGAGTATATGTATAATATTGTGCACTCCAGAAAATATAAAAAAATATAAAATTCTATATTTAGTTAACCCGCACATAAAAATTTAAAGTGGGTTGTCCCTTGTTTAGCATATGTTATGAAATACTAATATGATATAATAATAAAAATTTATGAACAAAAAAACTTTCTTGCTTGATGTCAAACCCAATAGTCTTTTTCGTCGTTTTTGTAATTTATTGGACCATTATTGGATGTCATCAGTGAATTTATTTTTAAAAGGCGATGAAAAATGGATCAATCTAATTTTCTTTTAGAACTACGGATTTAAATACTTTTTTTTTTGTTAAAAGCAACAAACTTTTTCACTTTAGGCATTTTGACGAGATTGAGACGTGAACAAGATTTTCGGGAAAAATATGATCACTACGTTTATGAAAAAAAATGTGCCCACCAAAAGAAACTTTGCTAATGAGATTTGTTACGAACTTCATCACCGCAATATAAGGATGATATTAGAAGAGAAAAAAAAGAAACGTCTAACGAGTGACTCGAATTTTAAATCGAAACATCGTTGAGAGCTGTCTAGCATTTTCAATTTATATATACATATATGCATTTTTTTAAAGAAAAAGAATTCAACTTCTAATATCTTAACTCATAGGGTTTCTGGTATTGAATTTTGGTACAGTCAAACTTATCCAAGTAAGTTCTAGATTTTGTTATGGAATCCCGAGTATCCAAGCATTGCTGCTATTCTCATTTTTTACCTACTTTTCTTAATTTTAATTTCATTCTCATAAAGTATGTAGTAAGGTCCGTAATTCTGAGTTTCTTCGATTATTCTTTATGTTTATTCCACTCTTCACCCAAGAAACTGAATTGCAAGACTATTTGCTTTGCCTGCATATAATCAACTATTAAGTTAACAACGCGCCCGATATTGTACTCCATACACAATGGGCGCTTGTCCACTTCCGGGAGTTCCGTGTGATTTTACCGTCCGGCACGTCAGTTAGTGTTTTAAATCGACGATTGGCTTAGATCAGCTTGTGCTTTTGTCCATCTTTCTTCGGATCGGAGCTCTTGATCGGTGCGCGAACACGTTGCTCGTAAATTCGATCACTCTAAACTGTCGTTTTCATTTTTCAAAACCGGACTGCCGGACGGTGAAATCTAGTATAGTGGACAAACGCCCAATGGGAGTGGGTTAGGCCTGAATAAATCCTAAACCTTAATCTAGAATACTGAAACTTCTTTTAAGGAATTTTTAGCCTTTTGAGTACGATGCCATTTATATTTTTCTCCCCTTAAACTTTTTGTTTTGCCCTCTTTATGTATCTATGGTATAATAACATATTCGTGATTTTTATCATAATAATGATAATAATTTTCGGTTAAGTGAGAATGTCATGTCACGTATTTTAATTTATAAAGTAGACATTTCTGCGTATTCAAGATAACAGTATGCCTTTTTAAAGAAGAGACTAAGCTCTTGAACTTTATTTAGGGAATATTTTTTTATTGTATTTTATTAAGGAAGTTATAGAATATATTTTTAGATTTTTTATTTCTCATTTGTCTCATGGCCATTATTTTCTTTTTATTCTAAACATTTTTTTAAAAAGATAAATAGGTATTTTCGTTTTGAGGAATATAAAATAATTATACCAACGTTAACAAGAAAAAAAAATATATTACTGGGAGCATAATATCTCACTTTTAGGTCAAATAGGGTTAAGAAGTCTACTTACTTAGTACTTTGGTTTTCTTGAATTCTGATTTAGTATTATTTTTTTTTAATTCGAAATATTTATTAGGTGCGTAGTCGTTGCTTTACGTAACAGATAAAATTATGTTTTTTTTAGAAAGGTGACTTGTTTTTCCGTCGAAAACAAAATAAAAGACGATAAATTAAAACCTTAAGTCTTTCATCCGATTTAGTGAAATTTAACTCCCTTGTCACATCTTGTGTCAATTTAAATAATTAGAAAAGAAACAATTTAGCCTTGCAGGTCTCTCTTGTTCCTTGTTCCGCTGAATAAATGTTGACTTTTATTTTCTTCTGAGCAGGCGGTTTAAATGATTCCGATCTTTTATTACCATCTCTTGTGTAATTAGCCGCCCTAATGTCTGCTACGTCTTCCGCAAAAGAAAAATAAAATGTCCTCTGATGCAAAAAGAAAACGAAAATTTGTTTTATTATCAAGATGAAAAAGTTTGTTTAAAAAAGACCCTCAATTTATCACAATTCTTCATCTCTAAAAATATAATTATCCTACAAAGAGGACTTGTTATACAACCCGAAATCATATTGTTTTTTTATGATATCCTCCTTAGTATTTCGAAAATGTTGAAAACCACCAATTAAGGACCCCCCTATATTATTTATTTTATGTAGGTACTATAAAAATTGTTTTGTCTGTATTTTCAGTGATGGTTGAAATGTTGCCCTTGACATGTAAGACGCCTATTTTTTTTAAATACTCGTTTAGGTTATTTTAAAGCAAACGAATAAATAAATAATCCTTATGTTATAAGAATATACAAATTATCAAAAAGAATTAAATTTAATATTTGAATCGAAGAATTAAAAATGTGTCTCCTTTAGTGCCTAGTAATTACATTATTTAGTGGCTAGTAATGTATTATATATTTACTATACAATAATTTTTAGGACATTGTTTCTTTTTCTTTTTGAGGGTATTTATTAAAATCCAGGAATAATAAATACCTTTTTTCTAAATGAATTTCAAACTAAAAAGGGTTTTTTTTCGCTAAGTGTATAACTTTTTGATTTATTTTTATTTTTATTTTATTTGACAACATTGTTAAGGTTTTTTTAAATGTACTACTTTTACTAATATTCATACTTAATTTCTTAGTATATCTGCATTTTATATGATAAAATAACAAGTAAATATATAGGTTTTCAAACTATCTTCCTTGTTTCGGGTTTTCGTATTTCCGTGACCGGTTTCGCCATTACCAACAACCAGAAGCCCGGTTAATAATCACATTTAAAAAATTAAAAAGCTATGACCTTGTTTTATAATTGAACCCCCAAATATATTTTTTTCAATATTTACAGTGAGAGTTACTAAGAGATAAGTTAAAACATAAAATGTCACCTGACTTAACTTATATTTATTAGATTAATATTTGAAATAGTCATTTGAAGAGTAAGTTAAAGTAATTTAGCTCTTGGCAGGGATAAAGGGTAAAATTAAAATATTTAAAAAAATTAACTCACTCATTTGAAGCTCACAATATAATATTATATCCACATTGTTGATACTGATGTAAAGATTTTTAATTTAAATGTTGAAGTTTTTTCAGTAATCCACCATTATTCGCTACAAACATCACAAACAGGAATATGATAAACGATATTCTCTTTGATCCTTTTTGCTCAAAATAATAAGACACCCTAGAGGTGTATCTACCCTCTTTATGATTGTATATCCTTGCTTACGTAGTATGAAAATATGACATTACTTTCCGAACACCTCCGTACACGACAAGAAGTGGATTAACGAGATGAAATTTTAATAGATGAATTCTTAAAAAGATGGCGAATTATTATTTGATTAATTTTCTCCTAATACCATCTCAGAATTTCCAAGCTCATATTAAACATTCATTATTTGACTAGATACAAAAGACCAGCTAATCAAAAATTGTACTGTTTTTAAGTCGATACGAAATGTTGAACGGTCAAATCTTTTTTATTCAGTCTCAAGCACATGAATGTCATTTGATTAGACGCGAGTAAATCAAATCATTTGAATACGAAATACTAGTTTTTGACATAAATAATTTTCTTAATTTCTTGAGGATAATAACTACACCTCTCCTAGTTAACCGTATATTGTGTACATTAATTAGAAGGATCCTCCAGGAATAGTAAATAAATATATAAACATATCTTCATTACTTTAACGACTGACTCATACACGTAATACATACAGATATACGTTATTACATGGCAAAGGGTGGACGGTAAATAACAAAACATATCGTAGCTAAAATAATATATTTACGTCTCTTTTATGGAACTGTTTTTCTTATAATACAGGTCATAGCACGGAATAAATGTTTCTGAAACATAACAACGCTCTAAAAATAAACAATTGAACTTATATCAAGGAATAAAAACATTTAATGGTTTTAAGAATTGTCAAGCGTTTAAATACTTATTTTTTGTTTTATTTATTTTTAAAAAATCTCCAAATTGAGTGTACTTTATTTAAACTTCAGATATTTAAAATGTTTTTTTGAATAAATTATTTAAGTTATTTCAAGAATACCCCCAACAAAATCTATTTTTTTACCGATATAGGTATAAACATTGGGGAATTACATGATGATTTAAATATTTAAAAAATTTAAAAAGGTAAATCTGTTTATGTTTTTTTTTGTATCGTATCCCGTAATTATGTTTGTTGGCACTACCCAAAATAGAGTAATTTCTAGAATAACGGTGTATCTTACATAATCTGGTAATCTTTGGACATCTCCAAAAACCATTCTTAAAATTTCTTTGAGAAATTCAAGATACAGGATACAAAGTATCTACTTTGCTTTGTATGTATTTTTGTAGCCAAGTAAAGCTTTTTGATTTTTCTCCCGCATTTTATGAGTTCAAAGGTAACACGTGGGAGGCAGTGAAATTGTCGTCCTGGCAGTTAAACCTCTATGTCCAGAGTTGTAGCAATTTTGACATACACCAGATGTTGGTGAAACATAAAAACAGTTACGCAAAATGGTCGTTAAGCTTGTGTCCGTATTAAGTATAAAATGAACCTTTGTACAAACAACTGTATCGTTATTATTAATAAAAATAAATGATTTTGAAAGAATAACAAATATAATCTGATGATATTGCCGCCCGAAAAAATGTTTTATCTTTTTATTAGATATACATTTTGTGCTGACATTTCTTAGTGGAACTGCATTTTATAGAATAAAATAACAACTACGTTATTTTATTTTTTTATCTTTTTGATAAGAAATTTTTTTGGTTCACGTATCATTAAAAGTCAATATGCAGTAGTAAGCTACCAAACAAGAGGTCTCCGATTCGATTCCAAGAGGCATAAATATAAATATGACTAATTTTTTACTCTTGTGTTTACTTAATGTTACCCAGGAATTGTACCGAAAACGTATTTCTGATCACCTTGCTTTCATGTTAGAAACTTTTAATATAACACTACAGCGCCAGCGATGCCATTCAAAGCCCTACGCACCATTTGGTGCTGATAAGATTAAGAAGAAAGAACATTTAAATTATTATTTTAGATATGATTTTTTGACATCTCATCAAAGATGAAGAATAATATGGAAATCTGAGCATTTACGGGGCTAACGTCCGTCACAGGCTGGTTTAAGTGATCACTTACCACACGTGTAACATTCACCAATTATTTGGACACACTCAAAATGATGTAAATAATTTTAGAGAATTTTGCTAAACTATGAATGATGGATGTATAAAAAAGACTTCTTTTTATTTATAAGACTTTTTAAATAAAATTTATTTTTATTTATTAGACTTTATTTTTGTGTTGATCTATTTTACTTGATAAGGGCAGTTTAAATTTAATTTGAATTATGTTTTAAGCGCTCACATACTTGAGCATGTTATACCTACCACACATATTTGAGCGAGTGGGTTCCATGTTTTTTTATTAAATCTTTATACATTTTTCCATGATTTCTTTTACACTCCATAGTATTTTTTCCAATTTAGCATTAACTTTGTGTAATAACGTGATAATTTGAATAAATATATTTTTAGAAAAACTTCATTTTTACTTTTGAGTTGATTTAACACGACCATTTTGAGGATTGCAGGATTTTTCATCGATAATTTGTATTTTCAACTGTTGATAACAACTTTTTTAGTTCTCGAGTAGTGTTTATGTTAATAAACTCAAAAGTGGTCTTATAAACGTGTTTTATTTATTTTGTTTTTGTAAGTACCTATTTGTTATTTTCTATAACATACCTATTTTTTTAAAGCATACAAATAATTAATAATAATTAATTTTAGTATTACCTTGAATGTAATTGAGGTAAGATTGAATGTTTGTTTTGTTTCTTTTGCTACTTAAATTTGGAATCAAATAATGTAAAAATTCACAAAATTAATATTACTTTAAATATTCTCATTATTTTCATGGTCTCGTCGCGAATCACGCGCTTGAACGCAAAAGGTAAGATCAAAAATTTATACAAGATAAAAATTCTGATACTGACTCATAATTTTACATATTCATTGCGATCTTTAATCATGAAATTTTATATTACCTTTAATATAACTTCGATAAATTTGTAAAGAAAATAAAATCCTGTAATTTTAAAAAAAAAATCTTTTGATCATGGAGAAAGTATAATTGGCAATTGCCGTTGTTTTTACACATACCATATTTTATCATAATGTCTAAACCTGTTCTTATGAAATAATAAAAATGTACAATTATAAATCAGTAAGTACTTGAAAGTACATAATTCATCACGTTTTAATGAAAAAATTAAATTGCGACCTTTTTTTTAAATACTGAGATCTCAGGATAATGAAAATTTAATCCCAAGATTCTGCTGCCATTGCCGGGATTAAACGAAAATAATACTTGTATTTTTTTTAATAATGACAAAATTTTATGTTTTATTTTTAAATGATTTTATTATCAATAAGATAACATGCGTGCTAATATTTAACCTCTCAAGTTGTAAGATATTAATGAAAAAGTTGTACCCTACGGAGTGAGTTTTTTATGTAATTTTAATTTTTAAACTTAATTTTTATTTTAAAATGAATATTAACGTTTCAAAAGTATTGTCAATTTGAAACAATCACTTCGCCCCAACTGTGGGGCCATACGCCATCTGACCTGGTATTTTATGGCCCCATATTTGGAGCGGTGAGCATAAAAACCCATATTACTTGCCATATACATACATACATTAAATATATGTTTATTTATTTTTCAAAAATGTCTCAACGATAGCTTTCTTTGGGGTAGTTAAAAAAAAGTGTCGTTTCTGAGGAAGATATATTCGGATTTCCGTCTTAAAACAATACACCAGTTAATTTCATTGCTTATTATTACTAAAAATACTGAATAGTCTATTTTAAAACACTAACTTTATTTATTTCCTACGTTCCACAACAAGTTTTCCTATATTATGTCACATTGTAATTCCTAAATTAGACATGGCCGTCCCCAAAGCCATTTATTGTCTAATAAACACTTCGTAGATAAAACCAGTGTATCTATGTAGCTTAAGGCATAAAACCAGGGGTTGGGATTGTGTACGGAGGTTACGTTTTATACACATAGTGTAGATAACTTTTCCTCTGAACTTTTATTTCTAACAACTTTGTCAATTTGAATACGGTTGTCGATCTGTGTTGTCAGGAAGTCAATGATTCTGATTAAGTTCTAATTATATACATCAATATTCTAATAACTTTGGATTCAAAATCAACGACTCGCAATCCACAACACAAACCATGGGACTACAACCCGGCTTTAATTTTTACAGGATAGAATTAAAGTTATCTACATTTTGTTATTTACTCGTTATATATTCACCATAATTCCAGCCCAGACTGCTCGTATACTGTCAGACATGGTGCTTCGATCAAAAATTTACGTTTTGTACACTCTATTTTGCTGCTTTTATGCTTAAATAAATCGAAAAATGAGAATATTTCTCGAAGTTTTGACAAAAATTAAAGCAAGAGAAATAAACGGTTATTTATCGGCAAAAAATAATATTTATTACCGCAATATTAACGTCAATATATAATTCTTATTACCTAATCAACTATTACAACAGTTTGTATAGATGATGAATATGATTTACTTGAAAGTATAGAATAATATATTATAAAGCTGTAGAATCCAATTAAATGCATATTTATTTATGGAAGACCTGATAAAAAAATCCATCAGGCTAATGTATTTTTTTGCGTGGGATCTTCTAAAATGGCGGATTCTCAGATGTTGCCACCCAATTGGTAAACACTATGTTTTTGGGCGAAGAAACAATAAAATGGTAAGTACAGTCATTAATCAATACAAAGCTCCATAAAAATGACTAGGTAAATAATGCTTTCATATCACGGGTAAGGGATTAAGGATTACGTGAAGGCTAAAGTCATTTATCAGGTCGAGAAGTTGCGTATACGAAGCAGGGGTAACTTAGAATTTTTCACTCTGTAGGACAAGGGGTTATTTACCAATTTCAGTGAATCGATCGTAATAAACTTGAAAATAAATTGCTTTCGTATGAGATATTACCCTATGTGTAGTGCGTATAAGGAAGTAAAAAATCGACGGATATTCATTGCTGCGTAAATGAACATTTTTAAAAGTTTACTCTAATATGAATAATAATATAAAAAAAATTGCCAACATCTTTATCATAAAAAAACGTATAAACTTGTTTTGCTGCTAATATATTTTACATTTACTCTGGGCCCTTAAAAAAGTTCAGAAAAATTGGCTGTATATACTAGAAGTTTCGTCATGTCCGCGTTCACGTAAATATGCGTCTCCCTCGTAAAAATATTCCACAGCCATTAAATAAATAACCAATACCATTTCTGTCAAGATGTTTCGAAGGAAACTCGCCGAGTTGTACCTACAGTTTAAGAGCTTAATTTATTTTCTACACCAGAATCAACAAAATAATTTAATAAGTACTCGTGCTTGCTAGAGGATAGCGCTATAATAAAAATTATATACCTTCTCCATATCCAATGTAGCTATCATTATATGGAAAAAATACTCCTCTCATTATGTTAAAACCAAATATTTTTCCAATTATTATTATTGAATTCGTTATTTACTTGTACTACCTCGTTATCAGTAAAATCTTCAAACCATTGTCATGGAAAGCCTACAGAATAATCCACATTGTTTTCAATGGATATCATGAAATTAAATGCAATTGAATATGAAGGGCGAAGTACGCATACATCCCCACTCACAAGTTAATTGCTACCGTCGCCCGCCTTCAAAAAAACAAAAAAAACTACCCCAAAAAAAATGTACCTTATACGTATTATGTTGGGATAAAAAATTATGCACATGCTAGCAGATCACGTTAACTTATTTTGATGCAATATTCATAATGTGTGCCGATACTTTTATCTGATTGGCAAACTTTTAATGAACATTTTATTATATCGTATTATATATGCAATTAATATTTTTTTTTAAGTTTTACTTAGTTAATACCACTATTTCTTTTAATCTATTGCGACAAGTTTATTAAAATATATTTTTAAGGACGTTGGTTTGATGAAAACTTATTTAAAACATCGGAGATATTACGTAGTAAATTTCAAAGTATCCCTCGCTTATTTAATGTAGTATAGTAACTTTATTATATTTAAAAAATTTACTCAAGTTTTTTGTTCCCCAAAATAATATGGGGCCTGGATTAATCACAATTGAGAATACAGAACATGGTTTATTTATTAAAACATATATGTTATTTTTTTATTTGATAATGCAATTATTTTAATAAATATTCATAAGTATACGTACACAAGAATTTTTTGTACAAAAATGTTATTATTTTATCCAAATATCATACGTCGAGGCGCTTATCTCGTGCCATCCTTTTGTTCCCAGGGTATTTTAACATCTTGAAAGGAGGTTGTCATCAGTCTTCCTGGAAGCCATATGTTGGGACAGTAAAATAGGCAGGCAGGGAAAATTGAAAAAGGATATGATATATACATATAAACACCATCTGGTAACGCATTTCATACGCACGTTAAGTAATTGGCAAAGCTTATAATTAAGGACCTTTCTTGAATGAAGGGGACTGATCCAATTTCATAGATTAAGAAAAACTAACAACAACATATTAATTCAATCTGTTTCAGATGAATCAAAACTAAATTTATTATTAAATTTATAAAATTATACCAATAAAATTTACAAAACTATGTAAAGGTACACCATATATATTATATATATAAAACCTGAAACTTTAATTTGTTGTATACTTTTGTAATTATTCACTATTTTTACTTTACATTCCGTTTATTTACTGTATTCATTACTTTTATGATATAAATTAACTATCCTTACTCTAAAAACTAAACTG
>NW_028280826.1:0-2500 GCF_059751285.1 Brachycentrus maculatus | reverse complement strand
GCGAAATGCATCGAAACATGTACTTGAATAAAGTATGTTCTAAGAAATAGTGTTTCTCGGTTAAATTTAAATTAAGGAGGTAGGTACTAGAAAACATCATACTCAAAAAACAAAAGCGAACAGTCGCAGGGTTTTCATTTTTTTAAATGTATTTTGAAAAAGTATTTTTAACATTTTTGTTCAACTCGTTACCTTTCAATGACACTTTTTTTTAAAACCATATATTTATTTGAAAGAAAAACTTATTTTCTTTAAATAAAAACGGTGTTTTAAGCAAAAAATTATATTCGGTTAAATGTTACTAGGATTTGAAGAAAATTAAGTTGCAGACTATCGAATATCTCACCTTAAAAATGGAAAAACTTTACCACACAATGACTGCCGAATCTATTAATGAATTATTTTTTCTTTAACTCACAGTTTATAAATTACTTTCCAGCATTAAAATAAATATACTTTATAACGCTTTATAAGTATCTTTTGTGGATGACTTTTTTTGTGACTTCTATTAGAACCAAAAAATCTATATCATATTGTTTTTCATACAATTTCGTTTTGCATATCATTAGTTTTCAAGTCTTTGAATAACAGGCAATCATAGTTATAATTTAAATATAAATTTCCAATGATGTCTGCTACAAACGCGAAAGAAAAACTCTTTCTACAGTAGCGTTTGATTCGCGCAGCCGGAATAATAATTATTTCAGTATCGCCGTATTTATATTTAATTTGCGAGAAGTTTCAAACTCCATCTTAACTTTATTATCAATTAAGTATGAGGCTCTCGCTGAACTCTCGGAGAGACGGGTCAACTTCTTGTTTCTCTCTATAACTCCCTTGACGGTGCATTTACTTCAAGATCAGTCCCGAGAGTACTTTTTAATAATTTATTCGCGAAGCAATGTCAGTGACAGGTGACAAACTTCCTTTTTTTATTCCAAAGGACATAATAATCCAAATATTGCAATTTTAAAAACATTTTCATTATATTCTATTTTTGTTATTGTAAATGCTAGTACACACTGTTCGCTTTGTGTGAAGCATTCACGCGCGGCTCATTTTTATACTCGCTTTGAGACAAGCAAGTGTAAACATGAATTGGCAAGGGGACAATTCAGAGTTTACACTCGGAAATTATAAATTCAGACTTTTTCCCTTTATTAACAGCCGTAGCCAATTAGTACATACTTAGTGATGAAATAATATGTTTTCTTTTTTAAGTACATTATTGGTTCGAAATGTACTTATCTAAACAAAGGTGAACATTTAAAATAAATTATTTTTATGTTAAATGAACAAATAAAATCATACTCATAATTTTTATTTTTAATGTAACTAGGTAAGTAACCATGACGCCGCTTTCCCGCAGGGGTAGGCAGAGAAAATAGAACGCCACGTGGTAATATGTATCCAATATCAGTTTATTTTTTACTTTGTAAAAAATAAATTATTTATTACATTTATGTATTTATGCTCTTCAACACACGCTGATATTAAATATTGCTGTCGATTTCGATGATTTATAATATGCAGGCGGATTTAATTATATATAAAAAATATCTACTGTATAAGAATTGACTGAAAAAAACTGTTTTTTTAATGATTCAAATCTTCATTGTTTTTAATGTAAAAATTATGTTAAAGTGTATTAAAAATGTTATAATAATTTCAACCTGTATGTATGTTTTTTCATGATGTACGTATAACATTACGAATTCTTTTCGAAGAAAACACTCAAATTTCATATTTATAATGTAAGACACGCGACGCCTATCCGGCGATGGATATTATATAGTAAATTTATCTTGTGCTACTGTATTTTTTATCCTGGAATAACATCACTCGCGCATAATATTTTCGATTGTTTAAAAAAATATGTTTTATGTGATACCTTCCAAGAGCTTGCAAAATAAGCTATGTAATTTAATTCCGTGTATTTTTTCAATTCACTCATCACTGAAAAATATGTACGAGTATATAATATTTAAATATTTTTAATTAATATATTAGAAACATTTTAATTGTAATTCTACATACACATATAAAAGCCATTAATAATAACCATTAAAATAACAGGTGTACTTAACCCTAGACTGGATGTTTTCGAAAATAATAAGTTTATTTATGTATATATATATATATATATATATATATATATATATATATATATATATATATATATATATATATATATATATATATATATATATATATATATATATATATATATATATATATATATATATATATATATATATATATATATATATATATATATATATATATATATATATATATATATATACATATATATATATTTATATATATATATATATTTATATATAAAATATATATATATGTATATATATATATATATATATATATATATATATATATATATATATATATATATATATATATATATATAATATATATATATATATATATATATATATATATATATATATATATATATATATATATATATATATATATATAT
>NW_028280825.1:1350000-1423415 GCF_059751285.1 Brachycentrus maculatus | reverse complement strand
ATAACACAAATGATTGTCTTTTTTACTCCGTGCATACGTTTTGCTTGTTTTATAATGATCTCCATCTCAATGCAATAATATTTCGAATTGCATGTGTCCGTAAGGCTTCGGTTATCTCCGTCCAACTTCGGATTCGCGTTCGGCACAAACAGGTTCGCAGTGCACACCTGACCGTCCCCAATAAGTCTAGTTTTACTCCGAGTTAGTAACATTTATCAAAAGGTCAGCATTTCCCAGTCAATTTTTGTATTGAGAGTTGTTACCTTTTTATGAACGGAGTGCTGCTTTTACTTAATATTGCACTGGATTCCTTGATATATGGACATATAGATACGCGGTAGTTCAGGACAACAGCTGACGTGCTATACACAATGGTGAGGTTTTTCAATTGTGTTTTATATTGTACAATATTCGAATTAGAAAATAAATGATACCGGGATGACATAGTATTTTTAGCATTTGATAAGCGTCCACTAATTCCGAGGTCTTGATTGTGAATCTGAAATTAGGTTTTGACTATAGCATCAGAAACGATCAATGATATTATGATTATAAACCCGGCCTTGGTTTCATCATAATATCATTGATATACTTCTTCTATTAAACCTTCTGTCCTCCACTGCTGGATATATGCCTCGTCGGATCATGTTTTTTGAGGTCTTCTGATTCCGTTCTTACTCTCCCAAGGTCTCCATCTGAAAAATTAGGGGTCCATCTTGTAGATCTTGTCTTGCAACATGTCCTGTCCATTATCACTTGAGTCTTACTACGCGATCCATGAAATCCGCTATTCTGGTTCTACTCCTAATATCTTAATTTCTTATTTTATCTCTTAGACTCAAACCAAGCATGGATCTTTCCCTACTGTCAACATCCCTCTCTTTTGCTTCACATCCGTACCGACGGAATGTATAGCTCTCTTTCTCCTTCTCTCTACGTTATATCTTCCTTCTCTCTCATGTAAATAAATGTCCCTAATAAACGTGACGCGCTCTAGAAATTTCACTCTTAAATTTTATCTAATTATCGATTATCACATGGCCACCTACAAAATTACACTTCAAAGACCTATTTATAACTTTTCTTACAAACACTAAATGAAATTAATTAAAAAAAATGGCGGTAATTAATTTGTTCACGCAGCCTTTCAATTAAATAAAGTTCATTATAATACGAAATAACTTATAGGACTTCAAATTGAAGAATAATGCAACAAAATGAAACTAATTAAAGGTCGGTATTTTTATAAAAAAATAACTTTTCAATTATGAAGTTTTTTCAGTACTTGCGTCATGAGATTGATATTATTCAATTAAAGTAATAAAAGAAGCCCGATGGTACATTTTATAAATAAAATATATTACGTGGGTAGAAAAATGTTTTCGTTCGCGTATAAATTCGAATGAAAATTTCGGAAAACCTTTAAGTTTACCGAAAACCAATTCGCCGCCACTGATTCTATTTGAAGGATTTTTGGCGAAAACGGATAATGTGAATTTTCAAACTATCTCCATCACTGGATTTTATTAGGCTATTGTTAAAAAGGGATAAAAATGTGAATGTAAAAAGAAGTTCATACTAAATTATTAATATTTGGACAAAATTACTAGGAAAAAATAAATATGACTAGTAAATTGTTATTTTTTACAATTTTTTTATTATTAACATAAATTGTATACATTTATTTAAATTACAATTTTTAACATATTAAAAAAAAACATTTTGCAGGGACCCCACCAAGCCACCTTGTGTGTCTTGTCGGTGGAGTTCTTTTTTAATACATTTTTTATAGTTTTTAACCATTTTAACCTAATATACAAAAAGAGAGAAAAATTAAGAATACATACATTTTACAATTTCCATAAAATTACCTCTTAATCATTTACCCATTCCTTTATTTTGCCTTTGTTCCATATTTTATTTTGGCCTCTAACATCCGTCGGCAACAAATTAAAAATGTTCGGAACGATATATTGCAGTGTTCGACTCCCACATTTAAATATGTATATTATATATACACTAAATTAATGATATAATGTGGTTGGTAATATAAGCAGTGGAAAACTGAGAAAAATATGGCATTATCAAGTTTTTCAAATACATGGAATTGGTAAAAATTAAGAAAAATGTGTTGAGATGGTTTGGACACGTGGAAAGAATAAGTAAAAAGAGGACGGTAAAATAAATTTATGATGCGAATGTAAAAGGAAAAGGGACCAGAGGAAGACCGAGAAAAACTTGGCATGACAAATACTTAAAAAAGTCAAATACCTGAGTATGTATGTTAAATATGTACTTGAAAACGGTCAGGTCAGGATTCGGAATAATCGTCCGGCATGTATGAGGAAATGCGTGAATGTGGATGAGGCGACAATTGTTTGCAAAAATAGATTGGTGTGGCGTTCTTTTCCCTCTGCCTGTCCTTGCAGAGAAGCGGTGTGGCGGTTAGTTATTTTTTTAGTTTATTAGAAATTGATTCTCATTTTTCTTTGCGATTCATCATATGCATAAGATATCATGTGTTATAACACATTTGGTTTTTCCTTTTGGAGTGTACCATTTTTGTCACATGGATTTGTTACAAGTTACCATTGATCCGATCATTTTTTATGGAAAAGTTTATTTAGTAGCAGTGAACACGATATAATATCGTCGGCACTTTGCACCATTAAATTACCGTATTTTGTTTCGACAACGAATCTCGAGTCACGATCGTGTTGTCGATACTTTTGATTATTTACAGTGTGGAAATTTCTAAAACGATATCACCTAAAATATGAAATATTTGTTTGTACCTCGGTAAAACGATTAACCAAGAAATATGCATTTATACACTATATAAGTCAATAAAAAGGTTCATTCGTTAATAAGTAGTAAGTATTATTAGCAAAGAAAAGTGGTTAGGCCATTTTTTATTATGTGTTTCAGCGTAGATTGATTATTATCCCTGTCTCCTTTTCTCCGGTCTTACTTTCGCACCTTTTTTAAGATTCCGAAAAAGAAAATTGCAACATTTTTTTGTTGTTGCAATTTCCCAGTGCTCGCTTTACTTTGGTACGGGACACGTGTTTAAATCGCTAATCGAAGTTCGCTAAAACGGTATTATAAAATCTGAAACACATCCGCGCTAATATATAGTTTATCAAATAAAAATAATTGAAAATAAAGATCTAAATAGTTAAAAATCCAAGCTATTGTGACGAAAAACGAGGAACATTATAGTGTGGAGTTCGCAGCTTGTAACAGTTCTCTTTAGAGGAATCCGAAGATCTACAAAAAGGTCTGTCCATTCACCATATATCCTTATTATACATTTACGGTGTAAAACTTCACAAAAATTAATAATTACGTTGTGAACCAACTTAGGCGTCGTAAAAAAGTGATGCAAAATGATGTTTACCTTTTAATCGAAAAGAGCCATTTTGTTCACTATTGACTTTTTTATTGACAGTAGCGATCCTATGCAGTCCTATCCCTGTAAAGAATTGACAAATCTACACATACTGGCTTAGGATAATTATATCCATATTTGATTTTTGAAAGTCTTACAAAAAGTAGTTTATTATTTATTATATGTTAACGCGAGATGAAATTTGGAATGTTTGATTGTTTAGCTTTTTTTTGTTTTTACATAAAATGAAGATAAGATCAATGATCAAAGATACGTACATAACATGAGTACAAATATATCTTTACATCTAACATAATTATTATTAACATACAGGGAAAGATATTAAGATAACAAGGAACAATAATACTTGAAAGTGTGTTAAACTAAGTAGTCAAGTCAGGAGTCAATAGAAGTAGAGGAAAACCTAGGAAAACTTGACATGATGGTCAGGTCAGGAGGCGGCATAATCGTCGGGTACGTACGAGAAGATGCGTGAATATGGAAGAGGTGAAGATTGTTTGTAAAGACAGATTGGTGTGGCGTTCTATTCTCTCTGCCTACCACTGCGGGGAAACAGCGTAATAGTTAGTTAAAAATAATAATTTTGTTAAAAAGGTGCAAATAAAAAGTACAATCATTTCATTCTCGAAAGTCATAGATTCGAATATTCCATCACGGCGCTCTATCTATCATAGATTATTTGAAAAGTGTATCGGTTTAGTGTGTTCATACCTGTACGACACGCGCGCGATATTTTAAATATTTTATCTGCGCGCACAGCTGACCGCCAGCTGACAATAATAGGTACCTACCTACCCGCAGAGTACCTACCCAGTTATCAGACCTCGCGTCTCTGCCGCCGGAGTCTGCCGAAGTTTGCCGAGCGCGCCCGACCGACGGCGGCGACAAGCGTCTGATGCTTTCCCGCGCTTTTCTTTGTTGAAAATCAGTGCTGCCATTTTATGGCCGTCTGAAATAAGAGCACATCATTATGGGGACCACTTTATCAAATGACTGTAAAATTAATCAATTAAGAGAACAATTCATTTTATGATTTTGTCGTACAATAACCGATTCCAACATTGACTAGTTTTTTTTTCTATAGAAACTAATAACCTAGTATTTATAAAGCGAAAATGAACATTTGAACGATGCAAATTATTTCTTACTCAATTAATTGGAATACATTTTTGTTTCATTATTTTTACGTCTGTAAGTATGTACCTACAGATATTAATTAACGCTCATACACAAAATTTGCAATAAATTTTAAAAAGTTTGACTACAAACTAGACATCATGCCATTTTCCAGCAGAGGTAGACAGAGAGGGTGGAAAGCCACACCACTCTGTCATTCTAAATATTCTTCGCCTCTTCTATATTCATGCGTCTCTTCATACATAACCTCCGATTATTCTCAATCAGCAAAGAATGATGGGCGCTCCAATTATATGGAAAAGGAAATGGAGATGGAATGGTATGTAGTATAGGAGAGAAAGTAGAGGAAGATCGATATGTAGTGTAGAAGAGGAAAAGGAAAATAGCAGCAATGATTCGCGTACTCAGGGTTGCATACCAGTACGAGCCAACATTCACAACAGAATTTTTCCCAAGCCCAGCTAACCGTCAATTTTTTGTTGTTGTTGTCGATAAGTTCATAGTTTTTATAACCCAAATATTAAAAAAAATGAATGTACGATAAATCGCAACTAATTTTTCTCTAAACCAAAATAAAATTTGATGAAATTGTTTTTTTTTAAATAATGTTTTTGTGCAGAAAAAATAGTTTTTCTTCAAATTTAATATTTGGTTTTGAATAGAAAAGAGTTAAAAAATATATATATATATTAAAAAAATATATGTTTACAATATGCATGTATTCTAAAAAGAAAATCAGGATGGATAAAAAAAATTGGGGGTGAAATGTTATACGGTTCTCAGCGCAGCCGGACGCTTACTGAATTTTGTGTATTATTGCGAGTAAGGGCTTAAGAACACACATAGTACTGTATTTAGTTTTCAAATATATTTTTTTGTTGAGTTCCACATAGTTTTTTAGTCATAATAAAATACATATCAAAAGTGTTAAAATATCAACACGTCAATTAAAAGTTACATATGATACAATGTTTGTAATCATTTGGATATATAACATGAATCAAACTCCATAAGCATGTTCACAAAACAATATTGGTTGCATTTCAATTAGCAATAAAGGCTAGCATGTTTTGAAATGTCATTCCAACGGTTTTGTTTTGCTATAAAACTCACAGAATGCACTTGGCCACTATACATACATACATACATACATACATACTAGTACAAAATGGCCGCGCTTCATCTGCTGCCTATAAATAGAGCCCGGCATTAATTAACCACACAAAGGGTTATAATTATGGCCGTAATACACACGAAAATCCATATGCACGAAGATCATGAAATTTTTGAAATATGTATTCGCTGTTCCTGACAGAGTAGGCACTATGGATGTGCTGACGTAATCAAAAAGCTACCAAATAAATATTTAATACTAAACTATGTTTGCCTCCGTGGTTAGCTTCTTTAGCTACCATGCTGGAGATCCCGGGTTCGATTCCAAGGGGGGGGGGGTGAAAATCAATATGAGTGATTTTACACTCTAATATATATTTACTCTTGAATTTATGTAACGAGATAAAACTGCGTTTATACGATGCAGTGGCCTATGCACCACTGGGTGCGGATAAGGGTTAAAGGGAAAACTAACTAACTATCATGCCACTTCGCAGCAGGGGTAGACAGAGAGAATAGAACGCCACACCAATCAATCTTTGGAAACAATATTCGTCACTTCCATATTCATGCATCTCTTCATAAATACCCGCCAATCAATCCGACTCCTGACCTTAACACTTTCAAGTACTTGAAATACTTGATCATGCCAAGTTTTCATCGGTCTTCCTGGGCTTCTATTATCAACCGCATTCGCCTCATAAATCTCAATATACCTTTCTTGATTTTATCGATAGTGCTTATCTCAGCCGTACATTATTTCCTTATATTTATAACCATTGAAAAATCTATTACGTATACATTGTTCTGCCGTACATCCGTCTGAGAGGACGCATTTGGACTGCATTCACTCTACTTTCATCCTTGTTTTTCCAACTTCATGCTTAAAAAATATTTAAATGCAATAATCAAAAATACAACGTGAATAAAATAAATTCCGAGATAAATGTTTATTACACCCGTAAATATTTCTTCAATGTACATAGTATCTACAAGTATTATAAATCGTTTACTTTAAAAAAAAAAACAATAAAATGGTCGACAATATTACGACGCAGTTTACCAAAACAAAACAATTCTACCAGCAAACATGAATAATTTTTAAATTAACCATAAATACGTACCATACGAGAGAATTTCTATTGATACACGATGTTCGTATCACACGTTATAAAAGTAACAAATTTAACTCCACAAAAAAAATGGGTTTTTTTTTATATTTTTTATTTCACCTCTAAGTTTTAAATGATAAAAAAAAATACTCATAATTTCATGTTTCATAACATTCGTATTTAAAGAAAATATAATTGGCTGTCAAAGTGTACATTTAGTTGATACTATCTTAACCCTTTATTGCACGTGTTTTATATTTTTTTATTTGAATTATAACGAATAAATAACAACAATAGATGTCTCTAGTGAAGTTCTAGTGATTCAAGAACAAAGTTTCCAAATTGGTTCATATATATATATAGAACTTTCAAGAATTTGAGTGACGTGGTTGTCAATAATGGGTAGAATTGGTGAATGTTACACGTGTGTATTGTGATCACTTAAACCAGCCGATGACGGTCGTCAACCCCGTAAATGCCCAGACTTCCATATTCTTCTTCATCTTTGATGAGATGTCAAAAATAATATGAATAAATAAAATCTACCACAAATAGTTTTATATAAAGAAAACACTATAAAAAAGTTTAATTAATAGACTGCATGCAGACATTTTACCTTATTTTAGATCGTGAATAAAATATTGATTAGTCGTTAACGTGGTGGAATAACTTGATTGAAATATATGAATAAATCACCCGCACAAGACCATTTTTTGAATTTCTTAATGTAAACATCACTAGTTTCGAGAACTTCTGTAGTTCTCGGAACTAGTCGTGTCTAAGTTAATAACCTCAACTCAAAAGTGGTCTTATACAAGTATTTTATTTTATATTTAAATAGTAAAATCTTATGTTATTGGAAAATACAATAAATCATTAATAAGCAACACTTTGCATTGAAGAAATTACATAATGCATTGTCCCAAAACCAAAAGGTTACATATATATTTATATATATATATATATATATATATATATATATATATATATATATATATATATATATATATATATATATATATATATATATATATATATATATATATATATATATATATATATATAATGTATATAAATGTAACCTTTTGGTTTTGGGACAATTTATTATTGTTTATACTTTTATAAATAACATATTATAGATAAACATTTGTTGACATCTCAACATAGACATAGAAGAACATGAAAGTCAGGGTATTTACATGGCTTATAACCTTTTAGATTTTAAACGACCGACGTCACATGTTATCAATATAACCAAGATTGCAATTACGGTCTTTACACGTCAGTTTTAAGTCATTGAGTTCTAAACACTTCGCGACAGAGTAAGAAACTCTGAAATAAGAAAAATCTGCGATGTTGAAGATGTTGTGCTATGGAGAATAGTAAGAAGACGTTTCTGAAGAAATCATGTGGGAAGAGCAAGTTCGGATCGAGTGGTGAGGATAGCAGCAGACAGCAGTATCAGAGGTAACAAACCCCCATGAAGACCACCTAGAGTCTAGGTCCTAGACGATGGAGAGACAGCTGGTCTTCCACCTCCCAGGAGCGGACCGTGGAATAACAGTACACAGTCCTAAATGAATAACAGTAAGATGAAGAAGAATGTTTTGAATAAGTACAAAATTTCGTAGTAAATTAAATTTTTACTACGAAATTATATTTAAAGTATTATTAATACGACAAATGTTAAATAAACTTCCCTTAGTTTTATAGTATTTATATTTAAAAAAAATTAAATTAATACACTGATCTGCCTCATTAAGGGTTAAAAGGTGGGTTGAAATAATCTCTAAATAGCCGGTCGTCTCAGTTGTGTGTTGAAATGACGGTCCAGGGGGATTTCACAGCGGAGAGCTACGAGTATTTGTATTAGGTACGAAGTGATCCAACATAAAGCAGTTATGTTCTATCAATATTCCAGTTACTTTGTATCCCATATTTCCATCCCGTCCCAATATTATGGACAAAGACACCGCCACGAGACTGAATGAAATCCGTGTAGGTTACTTATACTCTAAAACAGAGATTCTCAATATTCACTCGTTTCTTACAAAATTATTGATATATATATATATATATATATATATATATATATATATATATATATATATATATATATATATATATATATATATATGTATATATATATATATATATATATATATATATATATATAAATATATATATATATACATATATATATATATATATATATATATATATATATATATATATATATATATATATATATATATATATATATATATATATATATATATATATATATATTTATATAAATATATATATATATATAAATATATATATATATATATATATATATATATATATATATATATATATATATATATATATATATATATATATATATATATATATATATATATATAATAAATAAAACCCTTATCCGCACCCCAATGGTGCACAGGGCACTGCATCATATAAACGCAGTGTTATCTTGATCGTTTACACATGAAGGAAAGGTGATCAGCCCTCCGCTTCAGGTACCAGTCCAGGGTAATATAGAATAAATATTGCAATGAAAAAATCACTTATATTTATATATATATATATATATATATATATATATATATATATATATATATATATATATATATATATATATATATGTGTGTGTGTGTGTGTGTGTAAGTGATCCAATAAAAGACATGGCAATGCAATAATAGCTTTTTTTTAAACGTTATTTTATTAATTTATTTATTTATTATTCTATTCATATATGAAGCACTAACTTTGTGATTTTCTATTTTATTTTGTTACGTATTGCATATTTCTAAATTAATCGTTAAATTTGGTTACGTATTGCATATTTCTATCTATATTTGAAAATTTTACATAAAAAAAAACCAAAGGCGGGATAATCGTAACCCGCAACATAATTTTCTTTATACCCTGGTAGCATTTAACGTAATAGCATTATTTGTTTAAAAAACCGTTTTTGTATTGAAAAAATAAGTTTATCTTTGAAATAAATTTATTGTTTTGTAAAGAAACAAGTTATTGAAAGGTAAGGAGTAAAAAAAACTACTCTTTTTGGAAAATAATTATTTAAAAAAAAAGATTCAATACATATTCTTGAAAAAAAATTTCAATACATATTCTGCTCCTCGCGCAGCCGGTCGAATACTGAATGGTAAATTTGGGAGAACACCCTTTATACTTTAATATTTCAATTTAGCAGATAAGCAAAATTTCTAATTTCTGTGATAAATTATACATATTTATTGAAGAAGTATTATGAATTGAAAAAGTGATATAAGCACTTATTTGCGATATCTTATTAAAAATACAGGCATAGAAGTTATCTCGTTATTTATTTAAAAAAAAAAGTAATTGATAAATACATACGTTTATGAATAATTTATTTTATAATTTTCTTTCTTGATAGAGTTCACGGTCGTTCAAACATAATTGAATATTATTGTAGTCTCTACTGATTACAATATTAATAAACCCGATAAGTTTGAAGACTTCCATTCTGAACACACATCGAACTGATTCAATAGCAAAGTCAAACGATTACCGAAAGCTACGAAACTTACCGAAGCAAACTTTACCGCCTTTAAATATTAAAATTATTACAATGCACGAAGTGGTGTATAGATACCATCCACAGTTTGAGGGTCGGTTGCCTGAGAAGGCCGACCCCTATGGTTTAGGAATGCTTTGGTTTGGTGAATGGACCGTTCTAGAATGTTCTCACCAATCATCTCAGTTCCGACAATGGCAGGAGAAGAAAGTGAGAAGCCCAAATGACGGACATTACCGCTTACGTGACCAATCACGGACTCTTATATTTAATTACTCCATAAAGCCAGATATTCTACCTTTGTCTTCGCCCATTTTGCAAGATGTACATACTGCGGGGTCTATTCTCAAAGTCCGATGTTAATAGTACGAGAATTGTGAAAGTGCATATCGGGCATTTGGTGGAACAACGTATAATTAAAAAATGACGTTTTATTACTCACTGCAACGGAAAGATTTGTAATTAAGTGTAATTTTCGTGACATTCAAATCTATGCATGAGAAAGCGTTATTTTCATCGTAGCTGCATAGTATTTCGAATCATAGGCTATAACTTCATATGGCTTCAACTGCCATCAAATGTGTAAAAAATCACATAATTTTTATTATTATTCTTGAGAAATCCAAGAGAAATCTTGGTGTTTTTTTTATTATTTACAAAAATACTTTAATTTTATACGATTTCTGTTAGCAAAAACGGCTCATTATTAAAAATAGGTATCAAATTGTGGTAGGGTGGGTTCGAACCCAGAAACTCTAACTCAAGAGTCCTCTTGAATCAGAGATTCTGGGTTCACACCCACTCTACCACGATTTGATGCCTATTTGTAATAACGAGCCGCTTAGGCTCACGGCAAGAGTATGAAATTAAAGCATTTTTGTAAATTATAAAATCACAAATATTTCTCTTTCTTTATAAAAATATGTAATAATTATACGTTTCGAAATTAAAGAATACTGTTTTCAACAACATTTTGAGTGTTAAATACTCGTTCACAAAACTGGATTATCTCCAATTATAGGAGTTTTTTGTTGACATTTCATCACAGATGAAGAAGAATATGGATGTCAGGGCCCCGTGAATGCCCAGACTTCTATATTCTTCTTCATCCATGTTGAAATGTCTAAAACATTTATATGAAACATACTTTTTTCACTCATTTCGAATCTCCTGTTATTATGCCCCACCCTGTATATACCTATCTTTTCACTTAATATTATACGTGTACATTACACAATAGGTACTCGTACCTACATAGGTAATATACCACTCGAGCGAGTCCCTACCTAAATTGAATCAATGAGTGTCTGGAAGTATAATGTTTATCCTGAAAGATGACTGGACTGACTAATGATTGACTCATCGCAGTTAGATGAATAACACACTAACTGAGAAACAATTCACCACCGTCGCAAAAAATAGTCAGATCGGAATAATTTGTTCCACGACCAGGGTTTTTTTTAATCAAAAAAGGTCACGGAACTCAATAAAAAAAATCGAATATCATTTAAATATTCATTACAATACCATATTTTATAATTTTGACGAATTATATAAGTACAGATTGTAATAACGTAAGCACAAACATTGTTTCATCTAATTTTTTTATTATTATTTTTTATTAAATTAAATTGTGTACATTTATTTAAATCACGATTTTAAACATATTTTTTTTTAATTGCAGAGACCCGCCAAGTCACCTTGTGTGTCTTGACGGTGGAGTTCTTTTTGAATACATTTTTCATTGTTTTTAACTATTTTAACCTAATATACACACAAAAAAGAGATAAAAATTGAGAATATGAACATTTTACAATTTTCTTAAAATTAACTCTTGACCCATTCCTTTATTTTGCCTTTGTTCCATATTTTATTTTGACTTCTAACATCCGTCGGCAACAAATTAAAAATGTTTGGAACTATGTATTGCAGTGTTTGACTCCCATATTTATTGTTAATTCTTGGAACGGTCAAACCTGATGATGACCTCAAATTGATTTTGAAAATTAAAAATAAAAATTATACGTGAAAAACGGTGTCGGAACGCCGTTCCACCGCGTTACATGGAAAAAAGCCCTGTCCACAACTATTGAAAATTTAAACAGTATGATTGATTAAATACAAAATATTAATAAAATATTCAGTGAGAGACATTGCTTCTTGATAATTAATAACCTACCCATAGGTGGTATAACTATGAAATGATTGCGTGTTAACGTATATGGTAGACAGCTTTTGGCCCAACATACGTTAATTGCAACTTGCTTTTTCTTACTAAGTCTCCACTCGTTTACTAGTGATTTTATGAATTTTCTTTAATCCCATGTCCCACAACATTTAACGTAATTGAATTTTTTTCTGAAAACGCTGTTTTTGTATTGAAAAAATAAGTTTTTCTTCGAAATAAATATATGTTTTCGATAAAAAGAGTTATTGAACGATAAGGAGTTGAAAAAATATATAAAAATATTTTTTAAATATATTTAAAGAAAAAAAATCGGGCGTGATTTAAAAAAAATTAACGTGTCCGGTGCACCCGGAAGCTTAATGAATTCTATTACTGTGAGTAAGGCCTTAAACTTTACTTCTTGACTATTATTTCCTACGTCATTTTGAGACCGGTTGACAGTCCTTAATATGGAAGTAGAACACTTCAATGCATAGTTCCTTCAATTTTTTATTTGTTGTCGACGGAGGTTTGTTACACGTGTATAAATTGATCGCTTAAACCAGCCTACGACAGGTCGTAAGCCCTGTAAATACTCTGATCTCCGTATGCTTCTTCATGTATGTTGAGGTGTCGAAATATAAAAATAATATATATATGTATATATATATATATATATATATATATATATATATATATATATATATATATATATATATATATATATATATATATATATATTATATATTATTAATTATCATTCTAGTGTTATTCTATTGTAAGTTTTATTCTATTACGCACAACTAGTTTCGAAAACTGCAGATATTTTCACATACAGGTTTATAGTAAAATACATTTAATAGTTACTGTATTAATAGTAATAATTTAAAAGCAATAGTAATGGTTTTGCTATTCACCTAAAGATGAAAACATCTGTAGTTTTCGAAGCTAGTCGTGTGTAATGAAATTACTTCTCATTAAGTGGTATTATACAAGGGTTTATTTTTTTAAATAATCAACATGTCATTCCACAAAGTAAAAGCCGAATCAATAATTAATATAATAACGCTCATGCAGTGTTTTAAGAAAATGGAGCTTTAGAAATTAACAAAAATTATTATAATTGTAAAATTATTCAGTTGGACTTACTTATCTTTATGTAAATAACGATTAACTCAACACTCCATCATATTAATTTCTTAAGTATAAAGGTCAGGAGACGAATTACCTGCTGGTAAAATGTGGGGAAATATATCATGATTTGACACAGCATTTGCTGACCACTTACTTCACTTACGATGCAAACAAATTTGTCACCTCCTACAAATACTACTATCCTGATACCCGAAATAATTTAAACCACAATCACGACTCATAGAATGACTAATTGAAATGATGATACTAGTGAAAAAAATCGGGCAGAAAAACCCATAACGATAAAACGTAAATATGTACATAGTTACATACGGACGACACTTCGAAGGGGAAAAATATGTATGCAACTCTAAGAAATATGATAAATTACTAATTTATTAAAAGAAATGATTAAAAATTTAAATACAACATTTTGAGTGAGTCCAAATACTTGTTCACAAATCTGGATTATTTCCAATGATGGGAATATTTTATACATACTTATAAAAGAGTTTCTGCTCAGTAAAAAGCTTCTTTCCATCTCACCAATAGATGTCTCTAGTGAAGTTCTATTGATTCAAGAACAATGTTTCAAAATTGGTTCATAAAAATATATAGAACTTCCAAGAATTTAAGTAGTGTGGTTGTCAATAATGGGTAGAATTGGTGAATGTTACAAGTGTGTAAAGTGATCACTTAAACCAGCCTATGACGGTCGTCAGCCCCGTAAATGCCCACACTTCCATATTCTTCTTCACCTTTGATGAGACGTCAAAAAATAGTATGAAAAATTTTCACATTCGTTTGTTCAAAATCTTAAAATCAAATTAAAAATTAAGGATTTGAATAATGAGGTTGTCAGTCATGGTTAGTATAGATGAATGTTACACGTGTGTAAGGTGATCACATAAACCAGCCTTTGACGGTTGTAAGCCCCGTAAATGCCCAGACTTTAATATTCTTCTTCATTTATTGAGATGTAAAAAAAATCTTCAAATGACTCTCTTAAGTACAATTTGACATACGTGGTTTTACCGGCAAGGCAACACGGCTGTCCGAATTTAAAACACAGTAAGGGACATTTTTTTGTAGTAGGTTTTTTTTGCATTTTTGGACTAAGTAGAGTCTACTTAGTCCATAAATGCAAAAAAAAACTATTACAAAAAAAGTCCTTTACTGCGTTTTAAATTTGGACAGCCGAACACCGTTGATATATTTTTAAAATATGAATTTTAGTGTAAATCCGGTGATTAATGGTACCCAAACGTTTTGTATCATCATCTCACGGAGACAGATCAAGGAAAGGCCAAATGCAAAACAATTAAATGAGAGCATATCCATTGTGAGTTCTAATGACACATGACCTTCTTTTTTTAACAAATAATAATATGCCCACAACGAGCCAAGACAATGCACTCTCGACTGTAATTTTACAGGGAAATCTGTGTGACAACAACTCTAATCTTCCTCGTTGATTCAACTTTAATCTTTACATTGAACTCTACATACATAATACAGTATACCCCGAAGTTGCGTACATCGGTGGTTGTTCTACCGTCGATGACGGAAGTTGGGAAATAAAAATTCATCAAATAATATGTTATTTTTCAACACTATACATCCTCATAATTACAACATTTTTTGTGTGTCAAAGTATTTGTTAAAAAATCTGGATTATCCCTAATTAGGAGTTATTTTTACATTATTTTTTAACATCTCAACATAGATGAAGAAGAAATTGGAAGTCTGGGCATTTACGCGGCTTTTATCCATTCTCATGGTAATAGTTATCAAGAGCACCTAACTAACCTTAAAATTAAGTCTTCCATCTTTTCCTGTCCTATTCATTTTGGTTTCATTTCCATCCCGTAGGTGTAAGTCATTAGATTCTTACGTTATCATATTAGTTTTTTTTTTTTAAATATTTTTTATAACCCTTATCCGCACCTAATGGTGCATAGGGCACTGCATCAAATTGACGCAGTGTTATCTTGATCATTACTTACATGAAGGCAAGGTGGTCACTCTTGCGCTTCAGGAACCAGTCCAGGGTAATACTAAATAAATATTAAAGTGTTAAATCACTTATATTTATTTTCACCTCCCCCCCTGGGAATCGAACCCGGGACCTCCAGCACGGTAGCTAAACACGCTGACCATTACACCACGGAGGCGGACTATTAGTTATTTAAGCATTAAATATTACGTACCTACAATACTTTAATGAACACTTCCAATTTTTGTATGAAACATTTTTTTTAAATAAAACAAAAACAAAAAATATATTTCGTATTACTAATATGCACATAAATCTGATGTAGAAAATATCCTTATCTTGCATTTTGTTACAAGCTGACAAAGAATATTTTACTTATCAGTTAGTACGTGGTACTGAATGTACCTACTGCATATCACATTGAAAAAGAGACTTTGTACCTTTAAATTTAAATATAACTCAATGCGATTAAACTCCAAACAATAAATAAATGGTTCAGTACTTATATTTGCGTACTTTTTAATGTAATTATAGCTTAGGTTCATAAGGAAGGAATGCAAAGCTGAGATAAGCAATATCGATAAAATTAAGAAAGGTGTGTTGAGATGGTTTGGACATGTAGAACGAATGAGTGAGGAAAGAACGGTAAAACAAATTTATGAGGCGAATGTAGTTGGAAAAAGAAGCAGAGGAAGACCGAGAAAAACATGGCACGATCAGGTATGCCGAATACTTGAAAGTGGTCAGGTTAGAAGTCGTAACAATCGGCCGGGATGTATGAGGAGGTGCATGAACGGGGAGCTCTAAAGACAGCGCAATGCTTTGACTAATGCCGTTTTTTGTTTTGTCCGAGGTTCCAGAGGAAGCCAGCAAGGGAGTCACTATCCTCAGAATGAGGGAAACGCCGGAAAAGAATTCAATTTCCGGTGGTTAACTTTTTTTTAATATTGGGGACTGATTTCTAAGGATTGTGATTTTTTTCTTTCGATTACCGTGTTAACCATCAAGATAACACTGTGTTTTTATGATGCAGTGTCCTATACGCCATTGTTGTGCGAATAAGGGTTTGAAGAAGAGGACTGAAGAGATTGAAATAACTATGTCGAGGTATTACTGAATCCATTTTATCGATCGAAAAACCAAATTAATTTGGACAAATAGCTATGTTTGAGGTTTAATAATTAAAAACGGTGTTAGTTCAATAACAAATTGTGTTTATTCGATAGAATAGAGAATTATGTGCTGAAGATTCCTATAATTTGTACTTGAGTTACCAATATGGAGAATTATTATAAATTGTAGGAAGATTGCGTGTCAAGAACGTATAATTTATACCAAGATAGGAATAGTGAAAATATACTTCGCACAATTCGCTCACTCCTTTCAAGAACGTCATAAATCAAAAAACTTGATTTTTCAGGGGAACGTTTTTAAAGTTTAAAAATATAACACAATGTATTAAAAATAAATACTAAGCCACTTATAGAACTTTTTACTGTGCAACAGATCTTTTTAGGTAAAACCTGAGGGTTTTTTCTCCATTTGAAAAATATTTAGTATATTTAAAAAAATAATTAAACAACACCTTTTCTTCAAAATGCAAAAACAACATTTTCTGCCCTGTAGCGGGTAAATGTTAAGTTAAAAATATGCCTCTTTTGCTGGGATATAGTACATTTCGAAAACATGCACAACTGAAAATTGACGATTTTTGATTTATGACGTTCTTGAAAGGAGTGAGCGAATTCATTACCGGGATCTATTGTGGTATATTATCACAAAGTGGATATTAATATTTACATATAATTTAACTTTTTTTAAATAGTTTAGCTAAACTTTTTTACCGCTAAAAATGATTTTATTAAAAATTCGTGATACTAAAAGCACGATTATTTAAACACGTGATTAATACATGGGATAATAGAAATTAGAGCGCGCTGAAATAAACACGTGTTACCACAAATTGTATGTGGTTATTATCAAGTACTTTGTTATATTCTATGAAATATGTTATGAAATACACGTATACAACTGAAAACACTCAATATAATGTACCCAATTTTTTTATACTCGTTTCAAATGAGGATAGAATGCCACACGCTTCTGTTCTACATTTCTCATCATGTAGATTAAGATTTTGATTGATTTAATCATTCACTTCTCCCTCCTATTTGTACTTGATAAATATATTTTGCTTTATTGTAAGGTTATAATGCTGCATTGTAGCCATACATCTAACTAAAAATTTGTTTCTATAATAAAAGAATACCATTCACCTGTGATATTACTGCAAAAGCGTATTGGCAAGCACAAAGAACAAATCGACGCGCCATCGATAATGTGTTTGTAATTTAATTTGACTTATCTAATATTACTATTTAAAATATTCAATGAATCTGAATAATGATATAAAAATAATTTTAAATAAAAACAAACTGTTAAACACTCAAATTTTAGGTGTGCCAAATACTCAACAAATCTGGATTTTCATCGCTTAGGTGTTTGACATCTAATTATAGATGAAGAAGAATTGAAAGTCTGCGGTTTTACAGGGCATACGGTCGTCATAGGCTTGGTCAAGTGATCACTTTACACACGTGTAACATTCACTAATTCGACAACCACACTACTCAATTCTTGGAACACCTAGAAATATGTCAATCATGGGAAGAATTGGTGAATGTTACACGTGTATAAAATGATCACTTAACCAAGCGTATGACGGTCATAGGCTCTGTAAATGTCCAGACTTCCACATACTTCTTCGTCAATGTTGAGATTTCAAAAGAGTGAAAAACTCTTTGGGCAGATAATGGTTAAAAATTTTCGACAAAAAACACAGATATTTAATATAATAATATAACAACTATGTAATTTTTTCCACGTGAATTTTGTTTGACCAGCAGCCGGGTTTCTTGGTAACCAACTTCATCAGACTGATCTGATGATGTCGGCTACGATGAAACCCGGTTGCTGGTCAAATAAAATTTACGTGGAAAAATTCCATACTTGTTATTGAATTATATAAAATTCAGTTCCACCAAGAAATGTCAGTACAAAATTTGTAACAGATATTTAACTTGATAAAAACAAAGATATTTAAGAGATTGTCCCGTAAATAATATTATAAATTTAGCACTAGCAAATGGATTATAAGTCCGAAATATATTATAACGGTAGTAAGCGCGTATCATCCATAATTTCTTTAAATTTCCAAGTGTCTTAATCTTCTCTCCATTCATCTCTCCGGTGTAATTTAACTTACTTCTCCCGCCCACTTGCCTTTGTGTCCCGCCCTGGCTGGGTGCGAGCGAGACGGCGACAGCCGCCCTCTCCCTCTATCCCCGACCCCACCCCCACCCCCTACGTCACTGCCCCGACTAAGGGTTGGAAATAATATGTTGGAACACGAGAGTTTCTACTTCAATGCTGTCTTTTTTCACAGCATTTCTTGGGTGTGTCAAAATTATTGTTCACAAATCTGTGATTTTCCACTTGGGTGTTATTTTTACATTTTGACGTCTCAATATAGATGAAGAACCATAAATAGCTGCCGTGAACTCAAACACAAAGCGTCATGATGACATTAAGAAGAACAAACAAGTCTGAGTATTCACAGGGCTTTAAATACCCAGACTTCCGTATTCTTCTTCATCTATGTTGAGATATAAAAATAATACATATAAAGAAAAAATATGTTCTTTATTGAACTAAATATCAATACCTAACCATTTCAGCCATTCTATTTTAATATAAGTATGATTCATGATTTCTTAATAAAAATTTCAAAAAAGATGACGAAGAATATGGAGTGAGGGCATTTATAAGGCTTACGACCTGTCATGGCAACATCAACCATTCAACCCTAAATTGAAAACCACACTACTCAATTTTTTGGATCTTTTACATATCGTAGTCGTACAAGAGAAAGTGACCAAGTGCAGTTTTTACAAAAACGTGATTATAGACTATTTTATATCTTATTAGCTTAATATTGCCCTGAACAATATCCCAAAGAGATTTTAAACTTGGAAGTGTGATATATTTTGACTTGTTAAAAATGACTGCATTGATGTTTATGTTCTTGCCAAGCAAATGTGACTTAAATGGCCCTCCTGAACATTTTACGTTTTGCTAGTTGGTCACTTTCTCCTGTAGGACTACGATATATGAATCATAAATCTCATGTCCCTTCATGTTTGACTTAACGCCAGCATCCATGGTTGGTTTGTAATTTTTTTTATTTAGCAGAGACCATTTATTTTTCTATGTTGAACTTTAGCAAGAAGGTTTTTTTTTTGGAGAAAAATAGCGCAACTAGTATTAAGATATGTTGAAAGTAGGAATGTCTTGGGAATTAATTAATTATCATTTATTTATGTAATTATATTAAATAAATACATAAAATAACAAATCTTAAGTTCGATGTCAAAATGTATAAATAACTCCCTAGTGGAGAAACCCAGATTTGTGAACAAGGATTTAAACACACCCAAAGTGTTGTAAATTTGTTTAATTAATTTGCTAAAGCACTGTTTAAAGTCAGTGCTTTAATATTAAAAAAAAGATATTTTAATTGAATAGGGTGAATACGATAAAATTAATTTCTAATACAAAATGTTATCGTTTTGTTTATCAAATTGTTAAGCTTGATTAAGGGACTTTATCTATGAATACCGTCTATAATCACTTAAAAAGATAAAATCCATTATTCGACAGATTAAAATTAAATTGCTTGCCATGGATTTACTGGGAATAAATTCTTTTGACGGCGGCGGAGGAAAATCGCAAAACTTTACTCGAAAATTCAGGCATCAAACGATATTTAAAAAAATATTAATTATCAGAGTATGAGTATTTTGAGCTTCGTATACATAACTACATGTTATTGACTTACGTCATACTCTTTATTTATTTATTTTATTTAATTGGGTAAAAAAAGTGCATGTTTTCGGAATGCCCAGAAAATATACTATATTCCAGCAAAAGCGGCATATTTTTAACTTAATATTTACCCGCTACAGTGCAAAAAGTGATGTTTTTGCATTTTGAAGAAAAGGTGTTGTTTAAAAAAATTTTCAATATGCTAAATATTTTTCAAATGAAGAAAAAACATTCAGGTTTTACCTAAAAAGATGTGTTGCACAGTAAAAAGTTCAATAAGTGGCTTGATATATTTTTTAAAAACATTTTATTATTATTATTAGATTAAAACCAATATTTTTAGCTTTTCCACTTTTTTATTTGACCAGCGACCGGGTTTCGTCGTTACCGACATCATCAGACTGGTGAGAGGCTATACTAATTGTTATGTTATATATAAAATATCAAATCATGGTTATCAACTCCTGCCTTCTTTTATACATAACATAACAATTTGTATAGCCTCTCACCAGTCTGATGATGTCGGTAACGACGAAACCCGGTCGCTGGTCAAATAAAAAAGTGGAAAAGCTAAAAATATTGGTTTTAATCTAATAATAAATTAAAAATGCAATTCCATCACGAAGTGTCAGTGGATAATATAAATCTATTAAAAAACATTTTATTATATTTTTAAACTTCAAAAGCGATCTCCTAAAAAAATCACGTATTTTGATATATGACGTTGTTGAAAAGAGGGGGCGATATGTAAAACAAAACATTAAAAGAATATACATTAAACAAGCCAATTATAGTTAACCTTAGAAACATAAAAATAAGTATAAAATATTTAGTGTAGAACTAGCAAAAAACTAGAAAATATACTTATTATAATTTAATAATACAAAAATTAAATTAGATAGAATGCCACACCACTGTATTTTGCAAACATTCTTCGCTTAATCCACATTCAAACATCTTCTCGCGACAATTGTTACTACTTTGACCACTTTCAAGTTTTTTAAATACTTAATCATGCCAATTTTCCCTCGGTCTTCTTCTGCTTCTATACTAACCTAATTCATTTGCATAAATTTGTTTAACTATTTTTTATCGATATTTTTTTAAAATGTTTTAATTTATGTACAATGAAAATAATATGTTTTTTTGCTAGTTTTTTCCTCTGCCCAAATAAAAAATTAAGTAAATTTTTACTCACTTAATTCTATGAAATCCTTCTTCCTAAAAAGTCGATAACAACACTATATTACCATAATAATAATCAGGACAGTTACAATGGATAGATAACGCCCTAACTACGTAGTGTAGATAACTTTAACTTTTACTTTACTTCTGAACATTTATTTAATTATCTTATCTTATCGATCCCTATTGTCACGAAGTATGTATATATATATATATATATATATATATATATATATATATATATATATATATATATATATATATATATATGTATATTTATATATATATATATATATATATATATATATATATATATATATATATATATATATATATATATTTATATATATATATATATATATATATATATAAATAAATATATATATATATATATATATATATATATATATATATATATATATATATATATATATAAATATATATATATATATATATATATATATATATATATATATATATATATATATATGTATTTATATATATATATATATATATATATATATATATATATATATATATATATATATATATATATATATATATATATATATATAACGCTCCAAGCCGTTTAACGTGTTCGACTAGCAAACATACTATCTATAAAATCTCAATATATTCCGAAAATTCGATTTCTTCTAAATAGGTTACTGTATGGAATGTGGGTACGTTGGTGACACATTGGTGACAACAACATAGCAGCAATCGTGGGCATACCCAAATAGTCTGGCAAGCGGATTCCAATTTTTTTCTCCTAGAAACTTTTAAACTGGACTTTGCCATAGATACTATTATTGAGACTGGTCTTCAGATACATGCTTCTCAAACATTCAAATTAAGTCATAAGTAATAAAAAAAAAAACAAAATACAACTCGGCTGTCCAAACTCAAAACACAGTAAGGGACATTTTTTAGTACGTTTTTAAAGTAGATATTACTTCCAAAAATGCGAAAAAAATGTGCTACAAAAAATGTCACTCTCTGTGTTTTAAGTTTGGACAGCCGAACTCACGTTTGGCGAAAAAATCAATGAAGAATATAACAACTCGTATGGTTAAGCATCAAAAATGCAAAAAAAATGTCCCTTAGTGTGTTTTAAGTTTGGACAGCCGAACTCACATTTGTCGAAAAAATCAATGAAAAATTTAATAACTCGTATGGTTAAGCATCAAACAAAATCAATTTGAAGTATCCCCATTTACTGCGAAGCTTGCGGGTACCTAGGCGGAGTCGCTCACATCTTCCTCATTTACCCCCTCCTGTAACACCAATCACTATTTCTCCCCATACAAACCAACCCCTGCCGTCTCGTTTGCCTCCCCTCCGAAAATACGGTGTATTTCGACTCCCAAAAACAACTGCACGCGGTGTACCACTTGTTTGATGTAGGAATATATTTACATATTGCATTCGGATGACTGACCGAAATTTGAATACGTCTTTGATTGATCTTTGAATCCACTTTGAGTTGAAATATATTTCTCTTCGTTTAATTCACAGTTGACGCATATGAATCGGCTTTTGCATATTTAATCCTTAATATTAACCTTCTTACTATGAAGCGATAATAATAATAATAATAAATAAAAAAAAACCTCTTCCGCACCCCAATGGTGGATAGGGCACTGCTTCATATAAACGCAGTGTTATCTTGTTAGATAACACATGAAGGAAAGGTGATAATCCTTATTAACGTAAATAATAAGAAATATTAATAATAAAAAATTGCACTAGGCCATGCAGATATTAAAACACGTATATGCACTTTAAAAAATAAGCTTAACGAACACTACAAACACAAACAGAATATGCAATACAAAACTAAACAAGATAACTCCCTCGGATCGCATAAATATATATGTATGTGGCCCTATAAAAACAAAAATTATGTACCATATAACATGATACTTTAAACAAAACAAAAATGAATAAAAAAGTCCTTCTCCAAGCACAAGAGCTCAGTCTCTTTTTTAGAGAGGCTCAGCGTAAAATTATAAGATTGTATTAAGTAGGCTATATTAAAAAACAATAAAAAATATTTAACACTTTTATGAGTATTGTGTGCTTACGTGTCATTCATCGATAATTGAACGCGAATGTCGCAAGTTTTGCTTTTTGGTCGCACCTGCCACAAGTTTAAATATGAGACACGTATATCAGCTGGTCGTCATCTTGCCACGGTCCAGGTGTAGACAGAAGCTGCGCAGATCAGCTGTTCCGCGTTCCGCCGTACGCATCTTCCACAAGCGTGTGTGCATATCACTCATACATTCAAATATTTGAGAAATTCCAAGCGTGAAAGAAACCAAACTTTTGCAAGGGTTTACCATATATTTTTTAATATGTAAAAACAAATTACATTTTTTTTTCTTTTCTTTAGTTGACTTATTTTACTTTTTTTTTCAATTTTATTTTGGCATTCACTTTGTGGTAAGACATGAATTCATTGTAAATGAAACACTTGCATTTTTTCACTTGATAAAGAAGTAAAAAAGTGTGTTCACTTACAATTTAGCTTAAATGTATTACATTTTATACAAACTATTGTTTACACTTAATTTACATCATACACAATACATATTTACATTTAATCCTTATTTCTAGTAATAAAAATTTATATAAAACTACTTTTTTCTTAAAATATTACGCATTTTATCGTTAAAAAAATTGTAGTAAAAATAAGCATATTTTATATTAGTTTCCTTTTTATAGGTAACCAATTCAACTTTTAATTTTTTTTTGCATTCTTATTTCTATTTTTCTTGAGCACTATTCTCATAGGTTTTAAATATATATATATATATATATATATATATATATATATATATATATATATATATATATATATATATATATATATATATATATATATATATATATATATATATATATATATATATATATATATATATATATATATATATATATATATATATATATATTATATATATATATATATATATATATATATATATATATATATATATATATATATATATATATATATATATATATATATATATATATATATATATATATATATATATATATATATATATATATATAATATATATATATATATATATATATATATATATATATATATAAATATATATATATATATATATATATATATATATATATATATTTATATACATATATATATATATATATGTATATAAATATATATATATATATATATATATATATATATATATATATATATATATATATATATATATATATATATATATATATATATATATATATATATATATATATATATATATATATATATATATATATATATATATATATATATATATATATATAAATATATATATATATATATAAATATATATATATATATATATATATATATATATATATATATATATATATATATATATATATATATATATATATATATATATATATATATATATATATATATATATATATATATATATTTATATATATATATATATATATATATATATATATATATATATATATAAATATATATATATATATAAAAATATATATATATATATATATATATATATATATATTTATATACATATATATATATATATATATATATATATATATATATATATATATATATATATATATATATATATATATATATGTATATATATATATATATATATATATATATATATATATATATATATATATATATATATATATATATATATATATTATATATATATATATATATATATATATATATATATTTATATATATATATATATATATATATATATATATATATATATATTAATATATAAATATATATATATATATATATATATATATATATATATATATAAATATATATATATATATATATATATATATATATATATATATATATATATATATATATATATATATATATATATATATATATATATATATAAATAAATATATATATATATATATATATATATATATATATATATATATATATATATATATATATATATATATATATATATATATATATTAAAACACCATAAACTTTTCGATCGTGAACTCCAGCGTTATGAAATTGTCACAGCCTTTTCTGTCTAAAATTTCAAGTTCAACGCTTTTTTAAATTCACAATGCCATTTCCCTCATCAACACAGGGCGTTAAAGCATCCATCTACACATTTCAACTAAGCGATGACTAACATACAATTTATCAAAGCGTCATTTCTCCCGTGTCTTCATTTTGTAACAACGTTTGCAAAGTACGAGCGGTGAAATACATACTCGTAATATGATCCCACGTGCATAGAGCGATGCGACTTACATCTCCGGGACACCACGTGGGCAGGAAGTGCATGATGTGACGCCCGTAGGTGCACCTTGTTTGGCTATTTCCGCGGTAATATCCTACATTTTACATTTGCCATAAAAGAGGATTTGTTCATACAAACACACACACACACACACCCATATATATATATATATATATATATATATATATATATATATATATATATATATATATATATATATATATATATATATATATATATATATATATATATATATATATATATATATATATATATATATATATATATATTTATAAATATATGTAATTTTATAACATGATTTCATACGGTATAAGTATATCGCAGTCGTACAGGAAAAAGCGACCAACTACCAAAACGTAAAATGTTCAGGAGGACCGTTTAAGTCACTTTTGCTTGGCAACAAAATAAACACCAATGTAGTTAGTCATTTTTAACAAGTCAATATATTATACTTCCAAGTTTAAGACCCTTTAAGATTTTTTCAATTAATTCTAATATTAAGCTAGTAAGATATCAAATAGTCAATGATCCCAGTTCTATAAAAAAAATCGGTCACTTTCTCCTGTATGACTACGATATGTATTTTAAAATGTCCTATTTAAAGAAGATTTTTTTATATACATGCTTGTTAAAATCGATATTTCCCGTCAGCGATAATATTATCCCATTGAACCAAGACACGACATAACTTTTTACCTGAAAACATCCTTAGTCGGAAGGTAATAATTAAGCTTTACAAATTACCCTGTGAGTACCTGAAGTCGAAATATATTCCGTCCTTAGCCGCCAAAGTATCCACCCTTGTCATGGCGCTCCGGCGGGCAACTGTTAACCCTTATATTCTGGCATTGGGTCCGTCACAGGCGTGTCATCCACCGGTCTTTCCCTGCGGACACGTTCTCGTGCCTTGTGCTTGTGTCTTTAGTCCGCTAGACACACGTCGGCGCAGGCCATAGCGACGGCCCCTACGTAAAGTACTCTATCTGCAAATCTGTTACATTACAGGAAGGAGCCTAGAAGATTTTTTCAACGTTTTTTTATTTATTAATTAACGGTTTTATCTGAAACTCTAAACTAGTATTATACATTCAAAAACACGATAAAATAATGTATTAAATCGTTTTAAAACTTTATGCTTTGTCAAAATTAAGTAATTAGCGTTTTAGGAGTTCAGTTCATTTCGAAAATTTGATGTAGATACCGTCTTAAAATTCAAAATAGGCGTAATTTATTTTAAATGTATTTGTTTGTTTGTTGATATGTGTAGATAAAGGTCAGTTGATAACACATACTAAATATCTCAAAATTGACAAAAATGTAGTTAGAGCACTTTACGCAGGGCACGTCGATATATCCCGAGGCCGATCCACCCAATTATATCCGGCTGTTTGGGAAATTACGAGATATGGGATAGGTTAAAGGTGATACACATGCTGTATTTGAGGAAATGCTACTTAGTAGCATGTGTGCATCTACATTGCTAGAAATGAGCAGGCTCAAAAATTGACAGCCGTTCGATTTTCGGGTATGCTTCTTGCATCGTGGGTGAAAAGGGGTGTTCTGAGGATGTGTGTACAGGTTTGATTATGAGCATGCTATTCAATCAAGTTGGGCTGATATTTATTTATTTATTTATTTATTTAATAAAGTTACATTTTTAAGTAAAACATAATACAATTTCTAAACATTTATACATATGGCAAACTTATAATTTTAGATTCGCTGTGCCTCTCCAAAAAAGAGACTGAGCTCTTGTACTTGGAGAGGGACCTACATTCAAGGTTTAATGTTTAATATAATTAATGGCGTTATACTCTTTTTTATTTTTTTTTCAAGATTTATATGTAATGGGCATTAATTTTTTTCTTAAGAATTTTTTAAATTTCTTAAGGGAGTTTTAGGGAGATCGCCTACATACTTGATATTTATATCGTGGTGTATCGCTAGTTTCATACAATTACACAATAGTAGTCTGTGACTTGAGTTTTGATCATTCCCATTTCCCCCTTTCCGCCCTCCCCTCCCTCTTCCAGATATTTTCACATATTTACAAATGTGGAATTTTGTTAATGCAATGGGACAAGTATTTCTTTTTGTATCTCATTTATGTGAACGACCCTAGTGATGTAATTATCAAATCCATAATAACACCATAAAGTGAAATCCCAAAACTGAATAAATAATGAATTAAATTAAAATAAATAAATTAAAAACCATTACAGTCAAATCAAAGACAGAAATTGCAGTTTCGATTATGTATGTATTTAAGGCCCAAAATGCGATAAATCGCAAATAAAATTTCTTTAAATTTATTATTATTAATATGTTAGTATATTATTTTCTTATATGGTTTAAAAAAAAAAGAGTTATTAAAAGGTAATGAGTTAAAAGATTGTTTTTCAATATGTATATTCTAAAAAACAAAAAATGTGACGACATGCTCTCAGCGCAGCCGGACGCTTAACGAATTATATTATTACGAGTTAGGCCTTAATATCTTACTACTAGAGAGGTTTAACAAATGAGTAACGGAAAAAAATGCACGAAGTATCAAATTAAAGCTTAATTTTTCACTTACCCGCTGGTGTACATATTACGCGTCATTAAAGGGCGCAATACTTGGAACTGGAAACATGAATAATCACCGCCTTCTATATTATTCTTCATATCCACGGCACAACTAGTGGGGTATTGTGCCAGCTAATTAGCGAGTAGTAATACAACGAAACAACTAAACATTACGTAACGCGGCGATGCGTAAAACGAGGCATTTTACCGTAAGGAAATTGAACTTACGGTTACAGTAATAGAGTTTAATATTATAATAATGGAATGGTAGTGCCTACCTACATTATTGTGCGTACTTTAAACATATTTGCGTTGGAATCGTAATACATCTTTATGTAATACATAACCTAACGTCCCTGTGACTCTGAAATCTAGCTACGGCTTATGCAACACCACTTATCATGGCCCTACTTTGGCTTCAATTTTATAGCTTCAAGTTTTACAGCCAAATAGGCTTATAAATAATATAATATAGCTATACTACTAAAAGAGGTATACTATTCGTGAGTAGATTTACTCTTTATGTTTAATGTTACTATTATTACAAGTCCGCCTTCGTAGTGTAACGGTCATCACGCTCGACTACCATACTGGAGGTCCCGGGTTCGATTCCTAGGTTGAGGTCAAATAAATATTGATAATAAGTGATTTATTCATATATTACCTTGGACTGGAACCTGAAGCGGAGGGATGATCACCCTTTCTTCATGTGTTAACGATCAAGATAACACTGCGTTTATATGATGCAGTGCCCTTAAATTCTGCTCTATATTTTCACTTATGTAATAAATTTCGAAGTTTTAAATGTTTGTCATCACAAAACCTAATCATAAAAGGCAAAATAGAAGATCGACGAGGTGTGGGCAGATGACAGATCTTCTGACTCCAGAATATATGAGATTAAATGGGGATCAGAACCGTTGAGGCGCTGTTTAGAGGTGCCCAAAACAGGGACATAATAATACATATAATAGGGTAAATATTCCAGTGTTTGATATAATAAATAATGTATAATATATATTGTAAATATAACATACTTCGTACATTACCTACTTTAACCTTTTCATAGCCGCAAATAAATTACGCTGCAGTGCTCAACAGGCCAAGTATTTTTTTGAAAAAAAAAAGTTGTCTAAAGATTTTTTTTTGTTGTTTTTATTGAATTATAATTTACTTACCAAATATTATATCCCGCATCGATTGTTAGAGTTTTATTCTTGAAGTTAAACCAGTTTCAAATTTTCAGGGTTGTCACACTAAGTCGCACACGCAAATTTTTATTAAATTTAATATTAACACACAACTATTATTTATCAATGGAATATTTTAAAATAATAAGAAAAACACAAAAAAATTGAGCAAAATAAAAACCCCTGGCGTTCAAAACAATCGATTAAAATAATCAATATTTCAAGTGGTTTGAGTGGTAGCCCTAATGACATCTGTCAACTGTCAGCTGAAAGTGATACCGATAAATCACTTAAAAGTATTTAAAAACTTTATAAAATATTTTGTGACAACTTCAACTGATGGCAATGTATGTTCCGTTTTTGACAGATTGTCAATATGAGTTAAAACTGCGGAGTAATACGTCATCAAAAGTACTGACGAGATATCTCGTCTCTGGCCATACGGGCACTCCGCCATTTGCCGAGATATCTCGTCTCTGGCAACCATCGGGTTAATATCCCGGAAGATATTATTGTAAGAAGCTGATACGTCTAATAAAAATATGACTAATATGTAATCATGATGTGTTGCATACGCTCAATTGCTGATCTCATATCGTCAATTCGTACCGAGAATAGGAGCGAGGGAGATACAAAGTTAATAATACATGTAATAAGTAAGAGGTATTCTATCTAAATACATACATTAGTAATAGTATCCTATATAACGTTATGATTGATGCTTGATACGTCGCACTACTGAATAAAATAAGCGAAGAATGCTCTATGGCCAAGAAGAAGTTAGCTTACATGCTCAGCTACCGTTTTGGGGGTCCCGGGTTCGATTCCCAGGGGGGGTCAAATAAATATAAGTCATTTTTTCACTCTAATATTTATTTATCAAGCAGAGGGCTGATCACCTTTCCTTCGTATGTTAACGATCAAGATAACACTGTGTTTATATAAGGCAGTGCCCTATGCACCATTGGGGTGCGGATAAGGGTTTGAATTGAAATTGAAAATTATAGTCATAAGCTATCGAATTAAAAATTCAAATCAATCAACGACTTTTTAAAGCAACTTAATTTTCCTTAAGGAAATATTCGCTCCGGTAGTATTCATTCCACCAGAGACCACGGGAGAGGTCACTTGTCTGTTCGCCCGATTTTTTTTCGAGAGTGTATTTTGTTTTTTTTTTTGTTTTTTTTTTGTTACTTTATATGAAGCGAAGTGACTGTTAGTAAATTTTATTTTTTATTTTAAAGAAGAAAAATAAAACTAGTAGATAAATATCACCCGTACATAAATACATATTTCAAAGATAATTTGGCAGTAACAAGAATAAACAATAAATATGGGTGTCGAACACTGCAATATATCGTTCCGAACATTTTTAATTAGTTGCCGACGGATGTTAGAAGTTAAAATAAAATATGGAACAAAGGCAAAATAAAGGAATGGGTAAATGATCAAGAGTTAATTCATTTTATGAAAATTGTAAAATGTATATGTATATTCTTAATTTTTCTCTCTTTTTTGTTTGTATATTGTTTGTATATTAGGTTAAAATGGTTAAAAACAATATAAAATGTATTCAAAAAGAACTCCACCGACAAGACACACAAGGTTTGGTGGGTCTTTGCAATTTTTTGAAATATGTTGAAAATCGTGATTTAAATAAAATTTTAATACAATTTACGTTAGTAAAAAAAAATTTAATAAAAAACTTTGTGCCATAACTTGATGATTTAAATATAAAAATAAAACGCTTGTTTTTTTTGTTTATTAATGTAAACACGACTAATTTCGAGAACTACGGATGTTCTCATCACCAGGTGAAAGTTCAAATCTCTTTGTTTTTGTATTTAAGTAGACTATCGTCAACTTTTATATTTAAATATATCAGAGTGGCGATGGAGGTGTCATTTGTTGCTGCAGACCAATCCACAGGATTGAGATAAAAAGTGGTTAAAACAAAGTTTATTTTTATTTTATAAAGTTTATAAAATGTGCCACAAAGTATCTGCGAAAAACATTCAAGAAATGAGATAAAATAACTGTTATATGCTAGGATAGCACTTCTGGACAACCGTAGGCCCTGTGGGTCTTAATTGAATGGCCATTCGGGCCTCTTTAGTTGTCTCTACTAAACTACGTCTGTATCATTTAGCATTCGGGAATCTATTAGTTATTTCTCAGGCATTGATCGACACCTTGGTCTTCAGTTAATTGGTCGATTGGACCAACGTTGATATAGTCATACAGGAGAAAGTGAACAAGTGCATTTTTTACAAAAACGTGATTATTGACGATTTGCTTTCTTACTATCTTATATTGCCCTGAAAAATCCCAAAGCGATTTTAAACTTGGAAGTATAATATATTGACTTGTTAAAAATGAATAAATGCATTGATGTTTATTTTGTTGCCAAGCAAAAGTGACTTAAATGGCCCTCCTGAAGATTTTTCGTTTTGTTAGTTGGTCACATTCTCCTGTACGATTACGAAATATTATGTATGTATAGAAAAGCAGTGCCTATCCTAATTAAACTGCGTGACATATAAAAACGCAACCAGTACCTACCCTACCTTATTAAGTAGTACCAGTTTACCTTACTACCTTCCTTTACTGCCTACCCTAGTACGTAGTACCTAGCTTACCTTATTACCTACTTCTACTACCTACCCTAGTGAGTAGTACCTAGCTCACCTTACTACCTACCTCCACTGCTTACCCTAATGAATTATCCGTGCACGCCACTGAGTATAAGCTAATATAGGATAGGTCGATAGTAGGACAGGTTGCTCAGCGTAATGTGTAAATATACAATTAAGCGCGGTTTAGTTACATCTGCAGTGCAACATTGTAACTTCTATATTTAATGCAATCGGATCGGTGTAAAAAAAACATCACGAACAATTTCTTGTTTGTTTCCATGACAAACTCACGAGTGGGAGACATATTATTGCAAGTTGTAATAGACAATATAAATATGTGATAATATAAGTTATAATAGACAATTTAAATTATCATTTGATCTGTTTTTATACAACGATCGTATTAAATACAAATGTTGCATGGCAGATTTAACCTAACCGAGTAAAAATATTATTTAAATTTTTATATCACGGTTTAAGGCCCAGTATTCGCTATGTTGCTTCATAATTTAATCTAGGTAACATTTGACGTTATTGATTTCTTCTTAAAACACCGATAAAATAAGTTTTTCTTCGAAATAATTAAATGGGTTTGAAAAAAAAGAGTTATTGAGAGGTGTTTAAAATGTATTTTTTTTAATACGTGTTCTAAAAAAGTCAAATTTAAATATGTATTAAAAAAAAAACAATTGTGCGCGGTAATACGTCTGACCTCTGGCACGGCCGGTCGCGTCTTAATTTGAATGTATGAGATCTTAGCCTTAATTGTACACTTACACATTGAGCAGAGCAACCTCATATGTCACCTTTAAATATGATTTAAATTTATACACCACGGTTCAATATTTCTTTTAGTTCATATGTACAACAAAAAAATAGAATGATTCGTATTATCATGTGATACTCGAACATCTTCATATATTTTTGTCTTTATTTTCTATGGTAATGTAAAAAAAGAAACAGGATAATAAAATAAATATGTCTATAAAAATAAAATGTATTTTTAATTTAATTTAATTAAGTTTTCCTTAGTAAATACTCGCGTCCATACTGTTGTCTGTTAAACCTGAAATCGAGTCTTCATCTTTTAGGTGATATAGGCGTGTGGAACGAATGGCTAACGAGAGAATGACTAAGAAAGTAGATCTGGTAAATGTGAACGGTAAAACAGAACGAGGACGACCAAAAAAGATCAATCAGAGCCTAAAATCTGGCCTCGTCAAAAGTCTATATAATCGTTTTTTTTTAATTACCTAACGTCCAAGTGACTCTGAAATCTAGCTACGGCTTATGTAACACCGTTTATCATGTCCCTACTCAGGCTTCAACTTTATAAGTTTCATAGCCTCTGGCTACTCGTGAGTGGATTTACTGTTTGTGTTTAAAGTTACTATAATTTCATGTAATTCATGAGTGAAAATTCTAGGCAAAAACACTCGCGTATATAATCGGAGGGCTCGTTTGGCTAAATGTATGGACGTGAAGCAAGCAAGGAGAGTATATTAGGACAGACGAGTGTGGTGTTCCATCCTTTCTGCCTACCCCTTCAGAGAAACGCGATGGTAGTAGTATTATAATATAATTTGCAATGTTAATATTCCCTCTCAGTCACCATTGTACTTAATAAAACAATATACTTTATATTATTATGCCTACACTGCTAATCAAAATATAAAATCATATTCGGTATACGTACTCGTAATTCATACTGTACCTACACTCTCATAGCATTATTTTTGCACAAAGGAGTCTGTTCCGAGTGGTTATAAGTTATAATACATACGTACATACACGCTTCTCTCCGCTTAAAACATTTCAATTCCCCCTTTTCAGATGCACACACACACATTGTTCCTTCAGACAGGAAACTAAACTAGTTTAAATTTTGTTTAATTCGAGTGAGCTACCCCCCTCGACGGTAAAAAAAACTGTAAGAGTCGTTTAAAAATAGTCACTTCGTTAGTTATAATTATACAATATTATTGCGCGCTGAATTTCATAATTTTTCGATATTGTAGAATGATATTATAACATACCTCTCCATGAATAGGAAGATTAATAAAGAAATACAGAGATAATTCATGCAGGGAATTATCGATAAACGACGGATTCTCCAGTTCTTTGGACACCTTGCGCGTAGCAATGAGGATAGCCTGGAACAACTGTTTGTGATCGGCAGCCTGGAAAAGATAAGCAGAGGAAGATCCCCACACGATGGACCGATCAAATAAAGGCAGCAGTAGGCACCTCGGTGGTTTGAGAGCTATGTACAGCGCAGTCAAGGGATAACTGGATAAGAGTCGTTGCAACCCTCAATAATGAGAAAAAGAAGAAGTTTTTCCATCATTTATTTTATTTGACCAGTGACCGGGTTTTGTCGTTACCGAAATCATCAGCATAATAGGGATTAATAATAGGGGTGAAGAAATCGCGTTGTACTAGTAGTTCTGGGGGAAAAAAAGAGCAACCGATGTATTTTTCCGCTTCTGTGTCTTCTTGGGCAGGATATGTATGAGAAGATGCATGAATGTGGAAGAGGAGAAACTTTTTACAAAGACAGAGACTCTGCCTACCCCTGCCCTGCGGTGAAGCTACGTGATGATTAGTCAGTTAATTAATCGAGCCTATGATATTATACATACACACTTTCATTTCCTTACTCTTATATCAGTAATGTCCTTTACCACTACATGTACATATATATTTATGTGTGTGTGTGTGTGTGTGTGTGTGTGTGTGTGTGTTTATTAACTAGTATTAAACTTGTATCTCTAAATTATGGAAGAATTTACTAACAAAAAATGCAATCAAACTAACGATGGCCAGTTTGTTAGTTTAGCATTTCGACAAAAAATCTAACCAAGTTTTGTATTTTATTTGCATTTTTAGTTATAGTTGTTCATAAGCTAGTGATTTATTGTTTATTGATTACAAAGTTGTAAAATCTTCGTTTTAATAGACTTCTACAAATCAGGGTCTTAGTAATACAAGCTAATAGAAACTGATATTCTCATTTACTTTAAAATATTCCTTCTCCATGGCGTAATTTAAAAATTTTCAAGATTTTGGAAATTAAAAAAGCGATAAAATAAAATTTAAATATTATTAATACTCAATTGAATTTCAGTAACAGTCCTATTTTTGATATTTTTTCAATTTCCGTTCCTAGAAGAAAAGAATCCGCATAGTAGGTTTTTGTGTGCGTGCTGCACTTTACGTATGCGCGCGCGGCTTCATACTGTTTTTGGGCGATTCCATTCGTAGCTCACACACAAGCTCTCATTTGGAGTTTACGTATTCCCTACGCAATACACAATAAAACAACATTAAGCAGTTTTAAAATCATATTTTTAATCATATAATCATATGGTGTGTACGGAGTGCGTGGAAGTTTTTGGTAAGGGAAGGGGGATTAACCATTAGTATTTCAATGTTTTAGAATTTAGTACATAAACCCTGATGATGACAAGGTTCTTGTCGAAACCGGTTGGATAAAGTGTACCAATAAAAAAGTGGTTAAAACAAAGTTATTTTATTTTATTTTAACTTTAAATTAAAACTGATATTCTCATTTACAATGAAATATTCCTTCTCTAATTGCTTACCGATATATGCCGAAGTAATGTCCTTCACATTTCCAATATACATACGTAGATTGCAAACATAAAGAATAATATCAATATCATTGTCGTACTCTCGTCTGTAGGGATCTTTGTATGCCTCTCCCAAACTCCCATAACATCCTTTTACTGCTCTTTACTGTCTGCAAGGGGGAATAAATAGTACATTTATTAACACCCATTATTTTTAGAGAACATTAAAGTGATTTTTTTATTCATTCGGAATTCTTTTTTATATTTCTAGATGGTTCTTCACGGTGATCATTCACCACAATATTTTTTATTAACTTAGAGTATTAAACGTATATTTTTTCGTCAGTTGCTTCATTCGTTTTAAACATTATTTATACCATTATTTTTTGACATATGAACATAGATGAAGAAGAATATGGGTATCCAAGCATCATAGGATGGTTTAAGTGATCACTTTATACACGTGTAACATTCACCAATTCTACCCATGGTTGACAACCACACTAGACAAATTCTTCTGGATGTATTAATTAAACTCGCAACACAGTGCTTGACTTTACTAAATTTTACTAGAGACATATATGGTGGGATGAGAGAAGCTTTTTATTAAGAAGAAACTCTTTCATTTGTTTGTGAAGTCCGAATCCTGGATTACATATATCCATATACTTGAGAAACTCTAGAAATTATCATTTTTATTTTTTTTAAAGGTTATTCGATCAGTTAATTTATTTACAACATTCTGAGTGTGTCCAAATACTTGTTCACTAATCTGGATTATCGTTTCATCTCACCAATAGATATCTCTAGTGAAGTTCTAGGGATTCAAGAACAATATTTCGAAATTGGTTCATATAAATATATATATATATATATATATATATATATATATATATATATATATATATATATATATATATATATATATATATATATATATATATATATATATATATATATATATATATATATATATATATATATATATATATATATATATATATATATATATATATATAGAACTTCCAAGAATTTGAGTAGTGTGGTTGTTTGGTAAATGTTATACGTGTGTAAAGTGATCACTTAAACCAGCCTAAGACGGTCGTCAGCCCCGTGAATGCCCAGACTTCCATATTCTTCTTCATCTTTGATGAGATGTCAAAAATAATATCGTAAACTTTATTAATATATATAATTTTAATAAACAGACACGGCATAGTGAGCACGGCTACGGATTTAGATTACGCTGGAGAAGAGAAAGTAATACAATGTGAGGCTAGCTGATGAAAGAATGTGACCTGTATTACACTACTGTTAATGTACAGTATATTTTAATGTCACTAAACCACTTTTTTAAAACATTTTAAACAGATTTTTAAACATTTTTTACAATGCTTCGCGACTCGTGGAATTGAATTGGGTCCCTAAAGATGTAGTACGAAGTAATTTTCCTGTTTCATAATTTCCCGATTTATTTATATTACACACAGATTTACGTTCATCTCTTACAGAAACCATAACTTTAGACTTGTCATTATTCATCAGCAAATCACTTTCCTTTCCCACGTTATACACTTTGGTTGGTTAAATAATTTTGTTTTTTGAGGAAAAACCATATTTCTACGTTTGTGAAATTAAAATAAAATATATTTATAGAATAAAATGACAACCATATCGTTTTTTCCACGAAAATCGACATCATCAGACTGATAATGTTGGCTACGATGAAACCCGGTCGATGATGGTCACATAAAATACATGTGGAAAAATCTATATACTTCAATGATTAAAGAAAACACTTCGTTTTTTACCACTTGAGTTTTATTATAGACTACATGTTTCAGAAGTTAAACTTCCATCATTCAGGTCTGTATAATAACTAAAATATAAAATTGTTCTAAAAATAAGAATTAAATTGAATTATTGAATGATGGAAGTTTAACTTCTGAAACATGTAGTCTATAATAAAACTCAAGTGGTAAAAAACGAAGTGTTTTCTTTAATCATTGTAACATGTCTTACCACAAAGTTAATGCCGAAACAATAAATAAAAAATCTATATAAGTACTTAGTTGTTATTTTATTCTATAAAATGTGTCACTTCCTAACTATATGCAAAAATACTTACTTTTTAATAGACTTATATTATCCACTGACACTTCGTGATGGAATTGCATTTTTAATTTATTATTAGATTAAAACCAATATTTTTAGCTTTTCCACTTTTTTTATTTGACCAGCGACCGGGTTTCGTCGTTACCGACATCATCAGACTGGTGAGAGGCTATACAAATTGTTATGTTATATATAAAATATCAAATCATGGTTATCAACTCCTGCCTTCTTTTATATATAACATAACAATTTGTATAGCCTCTCACCAGTCTGATGATGTCGGTAACGACGAAACCCGGTCGCTGGTCAAATAAAAAAAGTGGAAAAGCTAAAAATATTGGTTTTAATCTAATAATAAATTGAAAAATACTTACAATAAATCAATGTAAAGCATAATGCCTTGTTTTATATGTTCATCATTGTTTAGAAAAGTACTTTTTGAACCAATATTATACTTAAAAAGAGAAAAAATATTATTTAATACAACACGTAGTATATTATGTACAAATTGGCTACGACCGTTAATAAAGCAAAAAAATGCAGTGTCACCCAGAAATGTCAGTGCAAAACTTAAATCTAATAAGTTATATTCCATTGATTCGGAATTGATTCGGAAGCCACTTTGTGGTGAAATCTATCCATTTTCTTAAAATCTACTGTACTTATATTTCATTTTAAACGTGAACTAATTCTAGGATAATGATTTTCAATGTAGTGGATATATCGCTCACTCCTTTCAAGAACGTCATAAATCAAAAATCGTCAATTTTCAGTTGTGCGTATTTTCGGAATGCCCAGAAAATGTACTATATCCTAGCAAAAGAGGCATATTTTTATCTTAATATTTAACCGCTACAGGGCAGAAAGTGTTGTTTTTGCATTTTGAAGAAAATGTATTGTTTAATTATTTATTTAAATATACTGAATATTTTTTAAATGGAGAAAAAACCTTCTGGTTTTACCTAAAAATATCTGCTGCACAGTAAGAAGTTCAATAAGTGGCTTGATATTTATTTTTAATACATTACACTATATTTATAAACTTTAAAAACGTTCTCCTGAAAAATCAAATTTCTTGATTTATGACGTTCTTGAAAGGAGTTAGCGATATGTACATATACGTGTGTGTACTCGTACATACATATTTACGTATGAATTTATTGATTTTGTACAGTGAATGCGTCCAATGCCAACGTCATTCTAACCAGTGTGTGTTATCTCTGTCGGTATAGGTATATTTTAATCAGTCATACCAATACAATAGTATATCTTTTACTCGTTAAATGAATGTACAAGTGCATTATGTTACAATATAATACATTGAACGAGGTAAACATTACAGACATTTGTGTATTCGCAATTTACGTCGTTTTGTTTATGTCAATACCGGATGTGACAAAACTATTGTTTTCTAATGAATTATATGTATTATTTTTTGACATCTCATCAAAGATGAAGAAGAATATGGAAGTCTGGGCATTTACGGGGCTTACGACCGTCATAGGCTGGTTTAAGTGATCACTTTACACACGTGTAACATTCACCAATTCTACCCATTATTGACAACCACACTACTCAAATTCTTGGAAATTCTATATATATGAACCAATTTAGAAACCTTGTTCATGAATCACTAAAACTTCACTAGAGACATCTATTGGTGAGATGTAAAGAAGCTTTTTACTAAGCAGAAATTCTTATATTAGTATGTGAGATCCGAATCCTGGATTATAATCACACACATGAGAAACGCCAGAAAATACCATTTTCATTTTTATTATTAAGCTTATAATTTGACCAGATAATTTATTTACAACATTTTGAGTGTGTCCAAATACTTGTTCAAAAAATCTGGATTATATCAAAAAAATTATAAATAACTCCTGTAATTGGAGATAATCCAGATTTTGTGAACAAGTATTTGGACACACTCAAAATGTTGTAAATGAATTATATGTATTTAAGATTACAAAAATACTGATGAAATCATTAATATAAGTATTTTGGTATAACTTTTCAAATAGAGAAAAAATATTTAGGTTTTAACTAAAAATATCTGTTGCACAGTAAAAAGTTCACAGTGTGTATACATACGTATATAAATATTAATTTTTCAAAATCAATTAGACGAAACGTTGTTTTTGCTTACGTAATAACAATCTATACTTATTTAATTCGTCAAAATGATAAAATATGGTATTGTGATGAACATTTAATAACAATAAATAGTAAAACCCTTATCCGCACCCCAATGGTGCATAGGGCACTGCGTCATTTAACGCAGTGTTATCTTGATCGTTTACGCATGAAGGAAAGGTGATCAGCCCTTCGCTTCAGGTACCAGTCCAGGGTAATATTGAATAAATATAACAGTGAAAAAATCACTTTTATTTATTTTACACCCCTTGGGAATCGAACCCGGGAGCTACAGAACGGTAGCCGAGCGTGCTAACCATTACATTTAAATGATATTTAATTTTTTTTAAGGTCTTCGGACCATTTTAATTAAAAAAAATGCCCTGTATATATACACAAAGTGAACGATGAATGAAAAGGAGAGTGTAATAAACTAGTGCGTCCAAATGTTCACAAATCTCATCACACAATATACACACATAAATAAAACGATTTCATCAATATACACACATAAATAAAACGATTTCATCTAATTTAATTTTCAACCAGAGATGATGTGACCTATTATAATTTTTTTGTGTTACATGAATATGTATAACTCACATTTTTTTCTTTTATTTTACTTTCATTTTCCCTCACTAAAGTTTATGAACTAAAATATGAATTTTACAATGTTTAGTGTCATAAAAATATTGACATTGGCATTACATATACGAAAAATAAGTCAAGCATGCCAACAACAAAAAATATACCTAGACGATATACAAAAGGAAGTTGACTGATTTTTCTATATAAATGGGAAGTGTTTCAAGATTCAATTTCAATAGATTATTTAGAAATTCATAAGTGTGTGAAAAACGCAATATAAAATTTGAAATAGAAATTGAATACGTATTTCAATATACATATAATATTTCACAACATTTTTAATGTGTCCTAGGACTTGTAAACAAACAGGGTTTTCTCCACTTAGGCGTTATTTTTACATTTTCGACATTTTAATATAGATGAAGAAAAATATGGAAGTCTGGGAAAAGGAAGTCCCGTAAATATATGACTTATTACATGAAGTCGAAAATCAAGTTTTCAGGCGTTTCCCAGTATGTTAAAAATAATCCATGGTTCAGATTTTGCGAACATCCAAATTCAAGTGTCTCTGCTAAATATAAATCATGAAATCGAAAATCAAGTTTTCAGGCGTTTCCCAGTATGTAAAAATAATCCGGAGTTCAGATCTTGCAAACATTCAAATTCAAGTGTCTCTGCTAAATAAAAATCATGAAATCGAAAATCAAGTTTTCAGGCGTTTCCCAGTATGTAAAAATAATTCAGGGTTGAGATCTTGCAAACATCCAAATTCAAGTGTCTGTGCTAAATAAAAATAGTTTTGAAGCCAATATACATAGATGTCTGTTGTGAACTCATATGTACTATGTCATGAGATTGATCATATACTCGCATTTAGGAGTTCCAAAAATTTGAGTAGTGTAGTTGTCAATCATGGTAAATATTGCACGTGAAGTGATCACTAAACCAGCCTATAATAGGTCACAATCCCTGCCTTCCATATTCTTCTTCATCTGTGCTGAGATTTCAAATATAATATTTACTTATTTGTGTAAAGTATTCACACAAAAAAGTCGTTGGAGATAAAGAGAAAACTTCAAGGGAGTTTAAAAGCGAAGGTAACTTTATTCTTAAGAGGAACAAGCAGTAAAAAGTGTCATACACAGAAAAACCAATTTAAAAGGCTCCACTTCGAGAGCGAAAAAACCAATAAGCCATACAAATAAACTGTAATAAAATTGTCCAATATTTATTAAGAAGACATCTCTCTACCTTGGACCAATCAAACAAACCTTCGCAATTCATGATTTAAATTCAAAGGATCCTTTGATAATAAATATATGTACTTATACATACAGTATACGAGTACAATGCGTTGTTTGATTTCCTTTTTTATACACCTATATATCTAGAATATGAACTAACTAACCATCACGCCGTTTCCCCGCATGGATAGGCAGAGAGAATCGAACGCCGCACCACTCTTTCTTCGCAAACATTCTTCGCCTCTTCCACATTCATGCATCTCCTCACATCTCATACATACCCGACGATTATTACGACTCCTGACACGGCCGCTTTCAAGTATTTGACGTACCTGATTGTACCAAGTTTTCCTCGGTCTTCCTCTGCTTCTTTTTACAACTGAATTCGCCTCATAAATTTATTTAACCGTTCGTTCCTCACTCATACGTTCCACATGTCCAAACCATCTCAACACACCTTTCTTAATTTTATCGATAATGCTTATCACAACCTTGCATTCTTTCCTTATTTCATCATTCGAACATCGTTTTGCCACACTTTCGCCTGAGGGATCGCATTTCGACTGCATTCAGTCTGTTTTCATCCTTCTTTTGCCAACTCCATGCTTCGCCTCCGTACATAAGGGTTGGAACCAGGACTCCGTTGTGTACTGCCAGTTTAGCTTTCGCTGATAGATTTTTATTTGCTAAAACTGATTTTATTGCTCCATTCACACTGTTCCCAGCATTCACTCTCCTTTCTATGTCTTTATCTAGAATATATAAATAAAAATGTAACCACAGTCCCTTAGGGTCGAACTTACGAGTATAAGGTAGTTATAAATTTAGGATGACTGCTCCGAAGTAGTTTCAGTATTTCAGAGTTTCAAATTTCAGCTGTAAGTTAATATAGCCCTTTTATAAGGGACTTCGAATTGTTTTCTAGCAAAACGCAGATCTTGAAAAGCAACGTATTATAATAACATTTTGAGTGTGTCCAAATACTTGTTCACAAATAATGTTGTCAATAATGGGTAGAATTGGTGAATGTTACACGTGTGTAAAGTGAACACTTAAACCAGCCCATGACGGTCGTCAGATATATATATATATATATATACACCCCTGGACAAAAAAATTTACGAGTCCTCAAAAAAACTAAAATTGACACATAATGAATTATTCTTGATATTTAATTAGTTTTTTTTGTATTGTTTAACATATGTGATGACTACTCGTTACTTCAAGGTTAAAATGAAAGATCTTACTCATGAATTGTACTTAGAAATTGCCATTATATACCAGGTATCAGATTATCCGAACCTTAGAGACCCATAACGGTTCATTTATGGTCGAGTGTTTGTGATGGAGTAATAAAAGACATGTAATTTTTTTATTCATATTTAAGAAGAAGGTTCTAATCGCTTTATTTTAAATTAAGGTATTTTACATTTAAACATATTTATAACATTTAAAAATATTTAATACTTAGTGAATTCACCTTTATTTTTTATAACATGTAAAATTCTATTATTTAACGAAGCGTAAAGCGAATCTTAAATTTCTGATGTTATTTCTTCTTCCTAAACTTGAATCAAGTTTTTTTTAATTCCTCAATGTTTTTTTATTTTTTTTTCCCAACTTTTTTTTTCATAATCGCCCATAAATTTTCTATCGGGTTCAAATCAGGACTATTCCCGGGCCACGTCAACGATTTTAAGCCAATTTTATCCTTGTATTTAATGATCTGTAAGAAAAACAATAAATTATTTATCAAGTGGTCTACAAAGTGCATTAAAAAATAAATATTTGTACTCACAGTGCGGGCTCTATGGCACGGCGCCAAATCGTCCTGAAAAATCGGGTCCGCGGTATACTGCGTAATGTCCTCGATTGTTGGAATAAGATGGTTTTTCAGCACTTTTTTGTACTGGATGGCATTCATCGTACCCTGTATAAAATTTAGAGGTCCCAAACCGTACGCTGTCATGCACCCCCAAATCATGACGTAGGGTGAATGTTTAACGGTTCGAGGGACGCACGACGGATGGTATTTTTCCCCAAGTTTTCGTCGAACTATCTTTATGCCGTCTGGACCAAAAAGGTTGAATTTTAATTCATCGGAGAAAATAACATTTTGCCAATCCTCCAAGGTCCAATTCTGGTGCTCCTTCGCCCAATCCAGTCTAGCCTTCTGCATTTTGTTCGTCAGTAATGGTTTCTTTGCGGGACTTCGTGCTTGGAAACCATGCTCCAACTGCCGCCTGAACACTGTTTTTACTGAAAATGTTGATTAGCTAGTAGACTGCACCTCTGCGTGTATTTTAAGTGCCGTTAAAAATCGATCGCGCATAACAATTTTTTTTTATTAAGCGATCATCTCGGGCAGATGTCGCGCGCCCCCATCCGCTTCCTTTTTTCCGTTCTATGGATTCAGCTTGTTGGAATTTTTTAAATAAAAACCTCACTGCACCTTCTGAATACCCAACTCGACGAGATATTTTACAATTACATATGTTTTGTTGCGACAGTGTGATTATTTTGGATTTTATCGCTATCGACATTTGCTTTGCACTTTCCATGATTGTTGTGTTATGTTCACTCAAACGCGGGTAAAACAAAATTGTTGAGACATTTTAAAATGTAAATATTGTAGAAAGGTGACACAAAGTGTCTTTAATTTATTGAACAAAAGAAAGAGGTATCGATAAAGGATTTCTTAGAAAAAGAGTTCAGTAAAGTCAAGGCGTGCGGTAGCAAGTAAACTCGTAAATTTTTTTGTCCTGCGGTGTATATATATATATATATATATATATATATATATATATATATATATATATATATATATATATATATATATATATATATAATGTTGTGACAACTAGCAGTACCACATCCTAATTTTTTACTAATATTTTCTGTTCTTAATTTAAACAACTATCTCAAAAAAAATGTTGCACTTATTTATTTTGGAATATTTTGAATGTCGTACATTTTACTATTACTATAGTCCGTATTTAGGTGCATCAAAAAAAGTCCCGTAGTCGAGGATTAAAAACATATTCATATCTGTTGAGATATCAATATTTTTTTCTTATATTAAATACAGTGTTTATATATCGCTTTTTGATTTTTCGAGATTTTGTAGATGCAAAAAATATAAAAATATATTTCCTGATTAAGAATTCATGTACCGAAAAACATTTTCGGTATTCACGTTATCTACATGAACCCAGCAATTCCGAGGAACAACCGGAAAGGATAGGTCAATCGTGTGTGGGAAGCGACCCATTCTTCCAGGAAGCGGTATTACAAGTTGACCACTAACTGCTCGACCACCCTGTATCTATACCAACGTATCCCCACCTGATGTATCCAAGTAACTGTGATTCATAATGTAAAAATACAAAATTTCATATCAAATGTTACAACGGTCATAGTGAATATTTTAAAATACCTACGTAATACTTACGAAACCTTTTGTCAAATGATTACTTTATTATTTTGACTTTTATGTTCTTTGAAAATATTTAGTGGCACATTTTATAAAACGTTTTAAAATGAAACCAAAACTTTGTTTAATACCACTTTTATTTTTGGTACATTTCTCCAACTGGTTTCAACAAACACCTTATCATCTTTAATCATCCCTGAAGAAGAGAGGGTGATTGTCGAAACCGGTTGGAGAAATGTACCAAAAATGAAAGTGGTGAAACACAAAGTTTTAGTTACAACATTTTGAGTGTATCCAAATACTTGTTAGCAAAACTGGATTATCTCCAATTAGGAGTTATTTTTAATATTTTTTTTGACATCTCAACATGGATGAGGAAGAATATGGAAGAATAATAAACCCCGTAAATGCCCAGACTTCCATATTCTTCTTCGTGTATGTTGAGATGTCAAACAAGTTATTTAACAAAGTTTTAATTTTATTTTATAAAGTTTACTTTTAAAATATCATGATTTTAACTTTTCATACGTATAGTGTTGTAATATATAATTTTGTGTGTTTTATTTTGTTTGTTATCATATCTTTAATTATAATACGTGCAATACATGAGTCCTCCTTACTAGAATAACCTGTTATGAGGAAGACGGTACATATAGGTACAGTTACATTATTGAATGATATTTTTATACCGTCTTTTTTTGTTTATCAAAATTATATTACTTCAATTTATGTATTAAATTTTAAATTAAACACTAATTTTTTGAGTCTACTAAGTTGTATTTTATTGTAAAAAAAAAAACAAATAAATATAAATTTCTGACAATTTTTTTGCCCTGTTATGGCTTTAAAACGAATGAAAAATCAGTGTGTGATTTAACATTTAATACATAAATTAAAATGGAGTTCTACAAATTAAACGCCAAATCTATAAATAAATTACTTCAATTTGCCAAATAATGTTCCTAATTTTATCAACAGCTGATGTCGGCTGTCCAAACTCAAAACATAGTAAGGGACATTTTTTTGTGGTACTTTTTTTTGCATTTTGGACTAAGTAGATTCTACTTAGTTCAAAAATGCAAAAAAACTTACTACAAAAAAAAGTCCCTAACTGTGGTTTAAGTTTGGACAGCCGATGTGGAAAAGACACAAATATTCCAATTTCGCTTTAAAGAAAATTTCCAACATAGTCCAATAATCTATTTCCATTTTTTTCTTCTAAATACTAAACTTCCTCATTGAGTTCATACATATTTTAATGTTCTTGGTGACACGAATATTGAAATAAAGTGTTCAGTTCTCGCTAACGGTCTTCTTATTATCTGGTTCTGTTACGGCTGGAGCACGCCGTGCGCCAGTAGAAGCGGTGTGTCACACACAGTCTTATACTGTTCTGCGCCGGTCGCCGACCCACTTGTCACTGTTCTAACGGATATATTTTCACTTTTTCCATCCAACCACCGCGCACCGCACTCCTCGCGGTTCTAATCTTTACTGTTCCGACAAAAAAATGAAATTTCAACCTTACATATCGCTCACTCCTTTTAAGAACGTCATAAATCAAAAATCGTCAATTTTCAGTTGTGCGTGTTTTAGGAATGCCTAGAAAATGTACTATATCCCAGCAAACGAGGCATATTTTTAACTTAATATTTACCCGCTACAGGGCAGAATGTATTGTTTTTTGCATTTTGAAGAAAAGGTATTGTTTAATAATTTTTTTAAATATACTTAATATTTTCGAATGGAGAAAAAACCTTCAGGTTTTACCTAAAAAGATCTTGCTCAGTACAAAAGTTGCACATTAAAAAGTTCAATAAGTGGCTTGATATTTATTTTTAAAATATTGTATTATATTTTTAAACTTTAAAAACGCTCTCGTGAAATATCAAGTTTTTTTTTATTTATGACGTTCTTGAAAGGAGTGAGCGATATCTATATTACTAAATTCTAAGTTCTAGGGCTTCAGCAACTCATGTTCTCCTAGATGTTAGAACTGAGGAACAATTTCATGCTTATTTTACTTAAGGCGGGATAGTCGATAGCCCGCGACTGAATTTTCTTTAAGCCCAGGTAACATTTATTACATTATCATAATTATGCGCAGAGACACGTCTAACCCCTGGCGCAGCCGGTCACCTACTGAACTGTATGCCTCCGAGTACCTCGTTAATAACTAAAGTTTTAAATCATACCTTAAAATATAGTTATTTTGCGAACGAGTTGCTTTGTAATTAGCGTTATTTAATTTTTAACAATTCTACAATATTTTGACATCTCAACATAAATGAAAAAATATATGGATATTTAGGTTTTTACAAAACATATGACTTGTCATAAGCAGATTAAATTATAACTTTTCACACTTGTAGCATTCACCATTCTACCCGTGATTGACAACCACTCAATTAAAATTGTATCAATCTCATGACGCTTCATCACTGAGTTCACAACAGCCATCAATGGTCGGATTGAGAAAACATTTATTTATCAGAGACTCTTTTATTAATATGTATACAAGTATTTGGACAGAGTCAAAAATGTTGTGAATTTTACTGTATATTATATCAATATTTTAGTATATGTGTATGTATTTACCTCATCATTAGGAACTTCAGTATTGAGCTCACATCAGCCATCAATGGTTGGATTGAGGAAGCTCTTTTATTCAGAAGAGAACCTTTTATTTAGATGTATAGAAGTATTTGGACATATCAAAATGTTGTAAATTTCACAATATATTATATCGATATAACCTCATCATTAGGACCATCTAGAACGATGAAAGCCTTCTGCATTGTATTCAGCTCCTGAATCCTTTGTTCACGTGTCTGTAGTTTGATGTAAAATTTCATTTCTTTTATTTTTATGTTATTTTCACCATTATAATTAATGTCTTTGGTTTTAAAGTTTGTACGCTCTTCCGTAATAATTTATGATGGATTGTTATCTTTTCGTTGTATTTTACATTCCAGGGAATCGATTCCGTACAGAAGTTATCGTTTTAACGACGTATTATTGATTACTTTAGTTCTGGACTTGTAATGACTTTTGTACTAACTAACTAACTAACCATCACGCCGCTTTCCCGCAGGGGTAGGCAGAGAGAATAGAGCGCCACACCACTCTGTCCTTGCAAACATTCTTCGCCTCTTCCACGTTCATGCATCTCCTCATACATACCCGCCGATTGTTACGACTCCTAACCTGACAACTTTCAAGTATTTGGCATACCTGATCGTGCCATGTTTTTCTCGGTCTTCATCTGCTTCTTTTCCCACTAACATTCGCCTCATAAATTTGTTTTACCGTTCTTTCCTCACTCATTCGTTCTACATGTCCCAACCATCTCAACACACCTTTCTTAACTAATGACTTTTGTAATATCGGTAAACTGGTTCTCCATCTGTCTCGTCGAGATGTATAAGTTATCGATTTATTTATCTTTACGAAGACACTTATATTTCACAAAAATAAAACATTATAGATAAAGCTAGTATTTAAGGGGATACAACGTAAACGTAGAATTCAAGCACCGGCCGACCACCGGAGAGGTCACAGGTCCAAGACATCCAGTTCCGAAGGGCCAACCAAAGTTGACATAGAATAAAACAAGCTACAGACGGCTTTTCAGTGTTCCTGATATAAGCATAAAATATATTTTATTTTAAATTATATATTAAATTAAGTCAATAAAAACACATGAAAATAAAAATTATGATAAATGTTTCGCCTTGTTATGGCATTTTCAAACTAATGTGTAGATTAAATGGAATGATGATCCTTATATACATAGATGTATGTACAATTCTGGGTACTTAATTAGTTTGAAAATCCCATAACAAGGCCAAACAGTTGTCACAATTTTTTATGTGTTTTTACAAACAAATACAATTTAGTAGACTCTTACATCGGTGTATGATTTTAATTTATAATATATAAATTAAAATGGAGTTCTATAAATTTAACGCCAAATCTATAAAAGTATAATATTTTGTACACATTTTACCTTGGAATTATATTAAATAAATCACAAATATCATAAAAATAACCTTGTGAGTTAAAAATCGTTTGTTCCTTTTTTGTTTATAAAGTGTGTTTGTAGAATTCAGTAATATTATCAAATATTTCAGACAATTCATTCTCTAATAAGAAAAACAATACAAAATAACGCAACATTTTTGTAGCTGATTATTCTGGAAAAACAACTATAAGGAATTAAACAACTTTGAATAAAATAAAGACAGTAAGCAAAAAGGCAAAACATCAACTATGTGTACAAGAAACATTCTCTTATGATTAGTAAAACCTTTTGATTACATGCAGGAAACTTAACAAAGAACTTGATTAGAGCAAAACGAATGCAAACCGCTTTCGGCCAATGTCAGCAGTTTAGGGCACTGGATAAAAATGGTGAATCCATAGGTAAAACGAGGTATATTGAATTGAGGATTTTTTTGCAAAGTGGTACAGAATTACCGGTTTTATCAGTTTTCCTGGTTGTCTTTTCCACGGCCTTAGCATAATCAAAGGAATGCTCGTATTATAGAGAATGCTGGTGAAGTGCTGATATGTACATTTGTATGTAAGAAGTAAGAATATATAACGAATTAATACGTATCTACACCTACAAAGATAGATGAATAACTTACGTCTAATACGTTACACATACTTCCTATATATACAATAATAATAATAAATATAGACAAGTATTTCATAATAATAATAAAATTAAAATAAAGTAAATAATTCTAGATTTGTCGACTCGAAGTTTTTAATAATTAACTAACTAACCATCACGCCGCTTCCTCGCAGGGCTAGGCATACAGAATAGAACGACAAACGAATCTGTCTTTGCAAACAATCTTCGCCTCTTCCACATTGAAACATCTTCTCATACATACACGCCAAGCATACCGACTCCTGACCTGACCTCTTTCAAGTGTTTAAAATACTTGATTATGCAAGTTTTCCTCGGTCTTCCTCTGCGTCTATCACCAACCACATTCGCCTCATCAATTTGTTTAACTATGACTCGACGCTATGGTCGACTCGAAGATCAACATTTAGTAGGGGTCGACTAAAATCGCATGTGTTAAACATTTTATATAGCTTTAAGTGTGCTGTAAATAGGGCTACGGTAGTGATGGGTAATATTGTTTGCATGCTGTGGTAGTGATTGTCCTGACGAAGAGACGGATACGTCTCGAAACCGGTAGACATAAAAATCTCGGTAAGTGGTTTTATATTAATACTACTAACATTATTGTAAAAAATATAAAAGTAAAAATGACTAACACAAAGGAAATTCTTTAAATATTAATAATATAAAATCTTGCTGCTCTCTCTTGCTGCTCGCTGATAGTGTGTGAAGGAGACGTGTATTTACCAGTGCTTACTATTTGTTATTTTATTATTATTTTATGTTATAAGACTATTTGTTATAGGAATTTTTGTTTCTCTATTAGTGTATTCATTAGTGTATTTTTATATTAGATACTGTGCATATCGCTCACTCCTTTCAAGAAAGTCATAAATCAAAAAACTTGATTTTTCAGGAGAACGTTTTTAAAGTTTAAAAATATAATTCACATTGAATTAAAAATAAATATCAAGCCACTTGTTGAACTTTTTACAATGCAACAGAACTTTTTAGGTAAAACCTAAAGGTTTTTTCTCCATTTGAAATATATTTAGTATATTTAAAAAAATAATTAAACAATACCTTTTCTTCAAAATGCAAAAACAACACTTTCTGCCCTGTAGTGAGTAAATATTATGTTAAAAATATGCCTCTTTTGCTGGGATACTATACGTTTTTTTTGGCATTCCGAAAACATGCACAACTGAAAAGGAGTGAGCGATATGTATTATGTTAAAGGCTTAAGCCGTTTAATAAATAAATAAATATTGAGAATAAATAATATATATTCTAACCCCTCGCCGAAAGCACATGGAATCTACCGGTACTTACCGAGTTTTGAATGAGTGAAGTTTATCGCGGAAAATTATATTCATAAAACTAACGGCACATCTATTGAGAAACCGAGAGTATTAAAATTCTGAATCGTTTTGCACGTAACGTTTTTTTTCATGCTTTGTTAAGTCTTATACACTCAATTAAAAGCAATAAAAGTGCATTAACATGAGACACCAATCATGAGTTACCGATTTTTAGGTAGATATTCGTAATGAACAATATTAAGTGCGTTTCGGCATTTTTAGGTTCATATTATTTATTGATTCGGCATTAACTTTGTGGAATGACATGTTAATTTTTTTTTGAAACCCCTTCTCAGTTTATCACCCTACCTATCTCTACATATCTTCGAACCCTTATCCAAACCTCAATGGTGCATAGGGCACTGCATCAGATAAACGCAGTGTTATCTTGATCGTTAACACATGAAGGAAAGGTGATCAGCCCTCCGCTTAAGATACCAGTCCAGGGTAATATTGAATAAATATTAGAGTGAAAAAATCACGTATATTTATTGAACCCCCCCCCCCTGGGAATTGAACCCGGGACCTCCAGAACGGTAGCCTACCGTGCTGACCATTACACTACGGAGGCGGACGTTTCTGCTCGTTAATTTTACTCTTCACCTGTAGATGAAAACATTTGTGGTTTTCGAAACTACATAGTTGTGTAGTGAAATACAAGTGATAAATTTATAAAATATATTAAGGTTTTTATTGGGATGGTCTAAATACAGGGATTACAATCTATCATTGGCTGGTTTAAGTGTTCTTTATATAAACTGTGTAACATTTACTATTCTACTCGTTTCTGAAAATTGCACTACTGTAATTTCGAAAGTGTATATTACCAAAAAAAACATTTCACATTTTCATAAGTAATTTCAGTACTGCCACCTGTCGTTATTTTTTTCCTAAAGAAAATTTTTAAGAACTCATATCTCTTTTGTTTATATCTTTTTTATACAAATGTTTGAACACACTCAAAGTATTATTGATTATTACTAAAATAATACTTAACACAATGGACGCACACAAGTCTTTATGAGTACTAGAATGCAACCTCAGAGTCCCCTAGCCATTTCTGTTAAACTTCTTTTTCCAACTCCTATACCTCCTCTATTTTCTTCCACATAAAAGAGTAATTTCCGTCCATCACCTTCTAGCTCTCGCTAAAATGGCTTCATTATAAGAAGAGTTTAAAATTAAAAACCAACTCAATACTTTACCGTGTAATGTCCTTCAAAATCCCAATGCACAAAAATATCTTGATAAAACTACCTAAAAACTACTTTAAACTACTGAACCTACTGATAAAACTACTAAACCTTCTTATCATGGTCTATTTATTGCTTCACTCTTATTGAAACCAATAACTACAAAAACCTATTAAACCATCTGATCATGGTCTATTGCTTCACTTTTACTAAAACTAAAAATTACTAAACCTTCTGATCATAGTATATTACTCTTACTTAAAATAAAAACGACTAAACTTTCTGATCATGGTCTATTATTGCTTCACTTTTACTAAAGCTAAAATCTACTAAACCTTCTGATCATAGTCTATTGCTTCACTCTTACTAAAACTAAAAACTACTAAACTAAAACTACTAAACCTTCCGATCATAGTCTATTGTTTAACTCTTACTAAAATTAAAAAACTACTTAACTAGAACTACTAGACCTTCTGATCGTGGTCTATTACTGCTTAACTCTTACTAAAACGAAAACCTACTAAACCTTCTGATCATAGTCTATTGCTTCACTCTTACTAAAACTAAAAACTACTAAACTAGAATTACTAAACCTTCTAATCGTGGTCTATTATTGCTTCACTCTTACTAAAACTAAAAACTACTAAACCTTCTGATCATGGTCTATTGCTTCACTCTTACTAAAACTAAAAACTACTAAACCTTCTGATCATGGTCTATTGCTTCACTCTTACTAAAACTAAAAACTACTAAACCTTCTGATCGTGGTCTATTATTGCTTCACTCTTACTAAAACTAAAAACTACTAAACCTTCTGATCATGGTCTATTGCTTCACTCTTCTCGGGAGAGAATACTTTCCATTTCTCGACATAACACATCATTCAGTAATTCCTGCCCTGTCCAAACCGCCTCTCTATGCCATAAATTTCCGAACCACGTAGAATAATGCACTTTCTCTGATGACCCACAAGAAACGTCTAAAACATTACTATTCATCCTTGTAAACCTGTCCATAATTTCATCCTTTTCTTGAATATTCACCCTTACTCCCTTGACTCCTTTCCTGGTCGTACTCCCTATGTCTTCCTTGTTTTCTATTTACAGTATTATTTTTATGGAATCATTTATACTGCATTTTTTATAAATGTATCATTTCCTTTTCTTTTGACTTTTATAGCCAAGCACTAACTACCCACTTATTTCAGATAACCATATAAGGTTAAAAAAAACCTTGTGCAACCACTATAAGTTAGTGAAGAAAAAAAGGAAAAAATAAATTTGTATACATTCTATTATTTGGAGAAATAAAAAGACTTTATTTTTTTATTCACTCACTTTAAAAAAAAAAAAAACAACTAGTTTCGGCAACAACCTGTTGCCCTCTTTAAATATTAAAAATACGTATATATTCATATACTTATGTTGTATGTATAAAGACATAGATAAAGCGGATTATATTTTTTTTAAACATATATCTTATAAGTACACCCACCGCATTCCCAAATCTGATACAGAAGTATCTAGGCTTCCTGACAGATCTTCTCTTGTTTCATGAACTAAGTTGTAAAATTTAATAAAAATGTGAAACAAAAATACATATATCCCGATTTTATTGCGAATGTATAGTTAAATGTATAATACATATTATAAGTACAATACATATATTTTATACAAGAAGCTTAAATCACGCCAATTTTCCGCAGAGCTAGGCTGAGAAGATAGAACGTCACAACAATCTGTCTTTGCTAAAGTTCTTCGCTTCTTCCACATTCATACATCTTCTCGCATATACTCCTGACCTGTCCACTTTCAAGTAATAATGATAAGAAGTTCAACAAATAATAAATCATGTCCTTCACCCTTTCAATCCCTACATTCCTGTTATAATATTTCTCTTATACTTAGTTTCGAGGAACAGGAGCGCAAGAATAATTGCGGTGAGTGAGTTTCTTACATCTATCGAGAACGATATTGATTTTATATTATTGTATCATTTGTGTGGAGCTAAATAAAAATAACGCGATTTCCTTATCTAGAATGGTCTTGTAGAATTTGAGCACATAGATAACCTTCAGACACGCGCTCTGTACTGCGCTGTAAAATGAATTAATAAAATATTATTAGCGCTCTTGGCGCTGCAACAAGCCGTACAGTAGGTAGAACTACTGTGGGAAATGTCGCGGTTTGTAATCATTCCGTAATGAACACAAACAGTGCTGTTTGTTCTTAATATTCCACATCATTATCACCTAACCTTCCATTTTGATTGAAAATTTGTACAAAATTATAACGTTTATCTGTGGTAAAGAGAATAAAACACATTTGAGAAAAATCTCTTTGTATGGGGAACTTATCAGTGATTAAATACGCCCTGTTAAGATTAACAGCGCGTATTTTTTCTCCATCAAGTTTCCATAAAAAAATATTTTCATGGATACTCCTCATGTCTTAAATTCAATATTTCTTATTATTTTTGACATCTCATCAAAGATGAAGAAGAATATGGAAGTCTGGGCATTTACGGGGCTGAAGTTCTAGTGATTCAAGAATAATGTTTCAAAATTGGTTCAATATATATGTGAATAGGTGAATGTTACACGAGTGTAAAGTGATCACTTAAACTAACCTATGACGGTCGTAAGCCCCGTAACTTCCCAGACTTCCATATTCTTCTTCATCTTTGATGAAATGTCAAAAAATAATATGAAAATTACTCCTGTAATTGGAGATAATCCAGATTTTGTGAAGAAGTATTTGGACACACTCAAAATGTTGTAAATCAATATTTCTCATGAATTATGTTTTGCAATTTGCTGGAATCGAACCCGAGACGCTAATTTCGCAGTCTGCAGCCACCTAAGGACGTCATGGCACCTGTCACACACCTTTTTATATAAATGTATAAAACAATAAATACATTATAAAGAAAATTAACGAAAATTGTTGTTGAATTGTAAACATGTTATACTAGGGCGTTGCGGGTACGTGTTCGTTCCCGTAAGAAACTGCGAATGAGTAAATCGATCAAGCAGTTTAAATCTGTAGAAAAAATTGTCAAAAATTTAAGTAAAGTTATATTTTTCTTCATCTTATCAAATGGATAAAGCGATCAAATCGGCCCACTCTAAGTACAATTTATGTACATATTATAGATAAACACTATCAAATAATGCACATATTAATCGGAATGAGCGATCTAGTTTCGCTAAGAAAATAAGATTACAAAATATGCACAGGTTTTAAAATGCCGATTCAAGTCAGTTTCATATTTCAAATTGAAATGTGAACTTTTCGGTCGGTTCAAAACCATATACGAATTGGATACGAGTGATATTAAATTTTTGATCTACATAAGTTTTCTTTGTTACACCAAGTGTTCTCACGATAACAGTAAAATATTTAATACACTCATGTATGTAGATTTATCATTAGAAAATATGCCTCAAACACTACTTTCTCTTTACTTCTATTTGAATAAAGTGCAATTCGCATTTCGAGTTTTGGTAAATCACTTTTTTTTATTTATGTTTAAAATGTTACTAGGAAGATATCTTTTAGGAGAAGAAGAAGTGCATGTTTTACGTGGTTAGGCAGTTTATACGAAATTCTTGAAGCTGTAGCTAGCACACTTCGGCTGTCCAAACTCAAAACACAGTAAGGAACTTTTTTTTTTGTTGCACGTTTTTTTTTTGGATTTTTGGACTAAGTAGAAACTACATAATCCAAAAATGCAAAAAAAAACCTACTACAAAAAAATGTCCCTTACTGTGTTTTAAGTTTGGACAGCCGACTTGTACTGTAAATACAGCGTTTGTTGTTCATATTCTGTTAGTACCGACAAGGCAAACCCTTCCGGTCAAATGACCTATTTTTTTTTATTTAAACATCTTATACTGCGAATTCGATAATAATTAGACGAGAATTTAGAGTTAAGTTTCAAGGACGTGTAATTTTTACTAGGCACATTTCGTTACATGAGAGAGAAGAAAGATATAACGTAGAGAGAAAAAGAAAGAGAGCTATACATTTCAATTAAAAATCCTTGTGAATTCTAGAGATTTTAACGTCAATTTTGCATCAAATGATTTTTTATCGCTAGCTTTCTTATTTCACGACAAAATTGATCTGTACTAAATAACAATCCCAACGAATCAACATAATAATCCGGAACCACAATTGATGCATTTTTTTCTCCTTATCTCAAAAATATCAAATCCCAAAGAAATATCTCATATTTTAGTTATTACAAACCATTCATATCAGTATAACCAATTGAAGCACCGGTCGATAACATTGAAAATATTGAGGAAAAAAAACATAATATTTTTCTATAATAAAATAACAAGTATGGAGTTTTTTCTACTTATATTTTATTTGAACAGTGACCAGGTTTCGTCGTTACCAACATAATCAAACTGGTGATCTCGGCGACTAGTCAAATAAAATATATGTAGTAAATACCATATACTTTATTTTGTATATTAAAAGCATTGTTAAATTTGTGGTATGGTAATATAACACTCTCGTTATCATTCATCGTTGACTTTGTGTAGTACCACTTTTAAAACTTTTTAAAGTGGTATTACACAAAGTGATCGATGAATGATAACGAGAGTGTTACTAAGTATGCAGTTATTATTTAATTATATAAAATACAGTTTCACCAAGAAATATCAGTAGAAAACTTAAATCTAATAATATTTTTGTGCAAATTTGGTACTGTTGTATTTCTTCTGAGATGCTTTCTCCCTCTGTCCCTGTCTCTCATACTAAATCTCTCTTATTCTTGCACTATTTCAACTTTACTTTATGTAACAGTTCCAATATTTTGCTATTGATATTTCAAGTTACACAATGAACAGTGAACCAGACGCCTCGTCAATTATTGTAATAATTACTAATAAATGGTTGTCAAGATACGAGATAAAGATGTGGCCATTTCACATTCTACCCATCACGATCGGTCAAATATGAGTTCTATTGCAAAATACGAGTATTAACAGCAATATCCACCATAACGTTCGTGCATTCTTACGATGCACAAATGATAAAACCGATAATAGAAAGGCATGCTCATATCATAATTCTAATCGACCTATATTTCATAAATATTAATTTTTCAGAATAATATTGATGCTCTTTTCGAAAAAAAAACATTCTTAATAATATTCAGGTTCTAAAAAACATATCGTAGTCGTACAGGAGACCGTGACCAACTAACAAAACGTAAAATGTTCAGGAGGGCCATTTAAGACATTTTTGCTTGGCAAGAAAATAAACACCAATGCAGTTATTTATTGATTTGGCGTTTAATTTGTAGAACTTCATTTTAATTTATGTATTAATTTTAAATCAAACACAGATTTTTTCAGTCTACTAAGTTGTATTTTATTATCAAAAAATGTCAAAGACATTCGTTTGATAATGCCCTAACAAGGCGAAACAATTGTCACAGTATAATTTTTTATGATTTTTTGTTAATAAAATACAACTTAGTAGACTCAAAAAATCTGAGTTTGATTTAAAATTAATACACAAATCAATGCAGTTGGTCATTTTTAACAAGTCAATATTTTATACTTCCAAGTTTAAAATCCTCTGGGAATTTTTTCAGGGCAATATTGAGCTAGTGAGATATCAAATAGTTCATAATCACGTTTTTGAAAACAAATGCACTTGGTCACTTTCTCCTGTATGACAACGATATATAAAATAGAATCCAGTCAGTGATCCAAAATGAATGAGCTGAAAAGGAATGATATTTTTGTTAGAGATGAATATATATATTTATATTTGTTATATTTTCTCATTTGTTTCCTGTAAACATGCTTCTTACTATATGTTTTTTATATGCCTATTTACTATACCCGTTTATTGGTTTATATTTTACATTTTGCCCTGTGTTATTTTTTCTTATTCCTCAATACTGAGGGTTGTGACCCTTGTGGAAGCAATTACTGTTCTCCAGCTATCCCTTGACTGCGCTGCACGTAGCGCTCCAACCACCGATGTGCCTGCTGCTGTCTTAACTTGATCGGTCCATCGTTTGAGGGATCTAATTTATTTAATTTAATTTTATAATCAATATTTTATAAGAAAATATTGTAGAACATGCTCTAGGCACGGGAAATTTCAGCGGGGCACATAATTGTTATTCGTTATTATGTGTATGATGAAATCAATTAAATAAATAAATGAAAAATATCGCTTAAATCCAGTCGTAATTGTTGAACACTTTGCTTGTCCCTTTACAACTCATTCGTTTCGAAATATTCCGTTAAGCCATACCTTATCCATTATTTATGTATGTATGCAATTACTTAAGATAGCGTTTCTTTTGTCGGAATTTTCCTTGCAAATGTACTTTATTGTTGGAGTCACTGCAAACACAAAATAATCGAAACAGCAGCTGTTCGCAGTAAACTGTTCTCGAAGCGATCTCTGCAACAAAGATGGCGGGTAGCCAAAATTCGCTCGATGTAAATTCTGTAGGTTATAATATCTAATATGTATGCACACACCATCAAGCGCCATTGTCTCGACAAAATGGAGTATTGCAAAAGGAAGTGAAAGTTGGATATTGACGGTAAATGCCTTTTTTTGTACGTAAATGCTATCAAAACACCGTGGCGTAAGAGAACTAGAGTTGAGAGTTAGCGTTGGAGGTCTAGTTGAGTGAGAACCTATCTTTAATGGACCCTTAAGTAGATCAAATCGTTTTCACCGAGTTTGAATGTAAAGCGGAGAGCGCAACGAGAAAATCAATGGCGTACCTATACACGCGAGACGACTATAAAAAAAAAAACAAAATAAAATACAATATATCAACAGTAATGTTAATATTATTTTTTGACATCTCATCAAAGATGACGAAGAATATGCAAGTCTGGGTATATACGGGGCTGACAACCATCATAGGCGATTCTACCCATTATTGACTTATACTCAGACTTATATATTCTTATATTCTTCTTCATCTTTGATGAGATGTCAAAAAATAATATGAAAAATACTCCTATAATTGGGGATAATCCAGATTTGTGAACAAGTATTAGGACACACTCAAAATGTTGTAAGGAATGTTTATGGTTTCATACCTAATTTATGTATGTATCCTTTTTCTCCAATCTAAAAATAGGCATCACGAGAAAATTCCTTTCAAGAAAAATCGTAAGTATCTTTAATTTAAAATATTTTTTATCTCAAACTATCTTTTTTTTAATGAAAAACCCGCTGATTCTCTATTTCAGAAGCTTGTCTGCAGGTTAGAAGTTAAGAAAAGGAAGGTAAATTAGAAAAATACATTTCAAACACCCAGACCAATTGAAAAATATTTCTTGAATTCGTGCAACTAAATAACTAACCATCACGCCGCTGCTCCATAGGGGTAGGCTGAAAGGATAGAACGACACACAAATCTTTCTTTGCAAACAATTTGCATATCTTCTTTATTTATGCTTCTCCTAATACATACCCGCCGATTATTCTGACTTGACCTGACCACTTTCAAGTGTTCAAAATACTTTTAAATTTTACATAGTTTCATTGGTCTTCTTTTGCTTCTATTACAAACTACAATAGTCTCATAAATCATATGCCAAAAATAAAAGTGGGTAAAAACAATTGTACATACGAGTATTTATCAATTTTATAAACCAAGTAAACGAAGTTAAACAAAACTGTACTTTATTTATAAAAATATGCCATAAAATATATTATTTTTTGTAATTTTGTATTTTTGCGCTGCATTTCACCAGAGTTACGCTTTTAATACACTTTAATTTAAATAATTAAACGTTTTCTTACTCCCCTTTCCTACCTAATATTGCATATAATTATATCCAAAGTTTACTCGAAACATGTCCGTAATTAAAATGTAAATATGTATGTATGTACGCATTGCAAAAGTATAATATAGAATTTAGAAAGTTGATACATGTGTTGTTGCTACGCAAACAAAGAGGAAATCAATCTAGAAGAAATAACCAATATATTTCATTAAATTAAATTCAAAGCAAAACCTAAATAGGAAATTAATATACATCTCAACATAAGAATAGCCTTCCGGCTCTTTTTATTTACGCAGATAGAATATTTCCATTAAATAATTTAATACGGATACCACGTGGATTTATAAATTTTAATCATTGTATTATTATTTGCATGCTGCGTTAGTGATTATCCTGACAAAGAGACAGGTTCGTCTCGAAACCGGTAGACATAAAAATCTCGGTGAGTGGTTACATACTAATATTACTAACATTTTTGTAGAAAAAATATAAAAGTATAAATTTTAAATTATATAATATTTTAATCAACGATGATAATAACTGATGGATAATATAAATATTTTTGTAAAATGAAGTCTGTGTACTCACACAGAATGGTGGATAGGTCACTATTGGTCTGAATCAATTAAAAATATGATATTCGGGTTATTCATGTCTAAGTTATTAGACGTGTCGGGCTGTGGTCCCGTGGCGAGTGTTGCGGACTCTTGAGTCAGAGTTTCTCGGCTCGAACCCACTCTACCACAATTTGATACCTATTTCTAATAATAAGCCGCTTTGGCTCATAGGTTAGTATGAAATTATTATTGTAAATATTAAAAACACAAATATTTCTCTTTTTTTAGTAAAAACTGGTTTTGAAGAGTTTGGGTCTTATTTTTGGATTTGGCGTTTAATTTGTAGAACTCCATTTTAGTTCACGAAATAAATGGTAAATCAAACACTGATTTTTTAAGTGTACTAACTTGTATTTCATTGTTTCAAAACACATGAAAAACCATTGTGTGATAATTGTTTCGCATTCTTATGGCATTTTCAAAGGAATGTTTTTTATTCTAAAAATATGCTACCTGAAGAAAGACACCGAATAATATTCAAATTTATTAATATTTTGGGTGTTAAAGCTTTTTCTCCATATTTTAATTAATTTTTCTTTTTTACGATACTTCGAATGCCGGGTTAAACCAAGTTTTGGAGAATATTCGAGTTCCAAAACCAGTTATTTCAAAAATCGATTATTGTATTTGCCTTAATTAGGACCAACCGGGAGAAATTCACGTCACTATCCTTGATTTTGAAAATAAACTATTCTCAAGTGTTACAAATAAAAACAATGAACTTTTTGTACGAAAAAAGACTTATCTCTACAGACTATCTGACTCGAGTATGAACTTCAGGAATAGTTTTGAAGTTTCCAACAAAGAATTAAATTTATGTGAAACGATGACCCAAGTATTCTTCAAACATCTGATTTTATCTTTTTCAACTAAACTGGTTAAAGAATTAACATTTTTATTCAATCTTTTCGTTGAACTCTTTTACAAATTACTTTTCACTAAGTAAATAAAGGACTTCTCTGATTCGAAATAAACCCTTCATTGGAACACGTAATCAAATACTTTTTAAATATTTGAATTTATTATTCAAAAGATACCGCAACTGGAATCGATATTTTTTTAAAGATAAATATTTGTATATTTTCGATATTTTAACATAGATAAAGAAGAATATAGAAGTCTTTGTATTTAGAGGTCTTACGACCGTCATAAGCTGGTTTAAGTGATCACTTTACACATGTGTAACATTCACCAATTCTACCCATGATAGAGTAGTGTGGTTTTCAATCATGGGTAGATCAATCACGTGTGTAAAGTGATCACTTAAACCAGCCTATGGCGGTCGTAAGCCCCGTAAATGCCCAAACTCCTAAATAACTCCTTTTTTGAGAAATTCCAGATTTGTGAAGGACAAAAATAATTTTTGACCTATTCACACAGCAAGCTGGAATGTATAAGAATACTGAGCACTTCGCTCACTATTCTTAAACATTCCAGTGTAGATATTAATTAAGCAAATTTAAGAGTTGCTATGTTTGGCCAATGGCGCCAGATCAGGCGCCAGATATTGAAACCTTCGCTCACTTTATTGGGCTCCAGGCGCTATCTTGCCTCTACAAATGCTCTACTGGCCTCTTGCCATTATTAGCTACTCGGAAATTTCACGAGGAATGTGCGGCAAAACGACATTTTTTGTAGTAGGTTTTTTTTGCATTTTTGGACTAAGTAGAGTCTACTTAGTCCATAAATACAAAAAAAAAACCTACTACAAAAATATGTCCCTTACTGTGTTTTAAATTTGGACAGCCGCGATGTATCTCGGCCTTGTATTCTGTCCCTATATCACTATTCGAACATCTATCAAACACAGCTTTGCCGCACATTCGTCATTTCGACTGCATTCAGTCCACTTTCATCCTTCTTTGCCACCTCCATGCTTCACTTCCAGTTTTACTTCTTTAAACCATTATACGCACCCCAATGGTGCATAGGGCACTGCATCATATAAACGCAGTGTTATTTTGTAACACATGAAGGAAAGGTGATCAGCCCTCCACTTCAGGTACCAGTCCAGGGTAATATTGAATAAATAGAAGCTAGAGTCAATGAAAAAATCATGTATATTTATTTGACCCCCCCCCTGGGAATTGAACCCGGGACCTCCAGAACGGTAACCGAGCGCGCTGACCACTACACTACGGAGGCGAAAAAATATTTCTTCCATAGGGTAGTTTTTAGAGCTATTCAAATTCATAATTAAAATGTAACTTTGTTTTAAAATCACTATAAATTTTATAGTGATTTTTAAAAAATTACATTTTAATTATAAAATGCAAAATCACAAATTTAGTGCTTCAAATATAAATTATATACAAATTCAAATTGATGGTGTCACCCGCCGTGTGGAAAGTTGCGCCATCTTGTTGAACCGACAACTCTGTCACATCAATGCCATTCAACTGAGGTACGAAGAAGTCAGTAATCGTGTTTTTGTAGCGCTCTCTATTGACCGTAACATTCTGGCCATCATTATCTTCAAAAAAATATGGGCCAATGATTCTACCTGCTCATAAAGCACACCAAACAGTGACTTATAATGTACGTGAAGGGCGTCTCGACAAAGGCTTCCGGGTTTTCTCCACTTCAAATTTGCCAATACCGCTTATTGACATAGCCATTTTTTTTATTATAATTAAATGTAAAATCTTTTTTTATATTTTAGGCATAATAATGATCGAAATGAGATGATCTCAATAATTGGGCAGCATGGTGAATGTTACACAAGTGTGTAAAGTGATCACATAAGCCAGTCAGGTCAGGTCGTAATCCTTGGAATGCTTTGATTCCAAACTTCCCTTCGATTAAAAACAATAGATTTTTCATTAATTGATTCGGCAGTCACATAGTAAATACCACTATATTGGTCGTAACTAAGTTAAAATAAATCTCTTACCGCACCCCAATGGTGCATAGGGCACTGCTTCATATAAACGCAGTGTTATCTCGATCGATTACACATGAAGGAAAGGTGATCAGCCCTCCACTTCAGGTACTAGTCCAGTGTAATATTGAATAAATATTAGAGTGAAAAAATCACTTGTATTTATTAAACCCAACTAAGTTAAACTTAAATTAAAATAGTGGTATTTACTAAGTAAAACTTAAATTAAGAATAGATTTTTCGTCACAGTTAAGACACCTATAGTACATAATTTTAGAAACAGTTAAAAACGCTTAAGTTTAGTTTTATCTAATAAAAAGGTTAATTAACCTCAGTAATGAAGTATAGGGTATTACAAATTTGCCAAGGTGATTTGTTCGATTTTAAATATAGGATATATGATAATATTTCAAAACAATCAAATGGAAGCTCTAAATAATGCCTAATCGTGAGATCTTTTATACTGCTCATGGGTGTTTTTTTTACTTATAACTACGTACATTAATACATTTTGTACAGATTATAAATGTAACAAACGTATGTAGATGTACATATACCTAATAACGAACGAAATTGCTATATCGCGAACCTAAAGGACTATGTAGTATGTAATTTCATATAATAAATATGGTATTAATTTCATCAAACTCGTATGATTCTGAATAAGATAAGCTTTTCATTATTTAGATAGCTACTTTAAAATAGTTGTAGGTACTACATATCAAAAAATTGTACACATATGTATCTAGAAAAAAGACATGATGTAAAAAAATATCGTATCTTACTTAACTTTTTACAGAAAATCTAAGGCTCATTATTGTGTACCGAATATTTTTCTCAATTAAGCACAAAGTAAAGCCTGAACGTGTAGCATGCATATGCATGAATGTGGAAGAAGCGAAGATTGTTTGCAAAGACAGAGTGAAGTGGCGTTCTATACTATCCTGTCAGGTTAGTTAGTTAGACAGTTTTTTTTTGGAATATAATTTGTGAACAAAAGTTTGGACACGCTCAAAATATTTTAAGAAACATAAATTTTTACCCAAAATATATATATATATTTTTTACCATGTCAACTTTTTTTCATTCCTGACCATATAATAAATAAATTTTTAAAAAATATATCATTTAAAAAACATAAATTAAAAATTAATCGTTGAACGTATTCAAATATATCACAACATATTTAACTTTTTAAAATAAAAATATGAAACGATACGTTTGTATTTCAATCCACTTATTTGGATAATGTCCGATTGTACAAGATTGTACAAGTCCGAGAACTGTTTACAAAATATCGGTTATCAAAACAAAGCGGTTTAAATGACCAACCCTTAGATTAATTAATTTTAAAGTAGTGTTTTTTAACCCTTGTGATGTAATAAAAAAAATACCCAATGAAACTGAAATAACTTTTCTTTAATTTTTCATGTTGTTTAAAAGTTGTACTATATTAAGTATAATATTTTAAGTTTTATTATAAGTTTTGAGTTATAGAACGTAAGCAGAAAGGAACGAGGTATTTTCCCATGCAGTTGGTTTGGCATGGTGTGGAGGATATTTTGCTATAAACTACATATGGCTATGCAATGGTATTCCTACAATAATCACCTGCATGCTATGCCGCGATCTTGACCTTTGCAGAACACACGGAAGTAGGCGATAACGCGCTACAATCAGGGTTGTCAATAATATGAGTAATAATGTAAAAACTAGTGAAGAAATTGTGTCAAACCATCAACTTAAATTATCGCTGTGCAGCGAGAAATACTATTAATTTTTTAACGAAAAAAAATCCGCATAATCTGCTTTAACCTATTATATTAAATATGTAAGTATGCAAACCATATTGATCTGAACATATCGCAAAGTGAGGGCTGTAGACACTTCTTCAATTAAAATACTTCTCAGAATCCCAATGAGACACCTATGAAGGCGATATTTAGTCAAATGGGTGTTATGAGTTTAAGGCAACTCTTTGCAAAATTACTTTTCGTTCATATGCATAAATCTGGTAAAAGGCAATTAAATACAGATAAATACACGCTCCACCAATTAAATAATATGTAATGTACCAAAAATGTTTTCGGCCAGAGAAGCCAAATATACCTAGCACCCAAACTGTATTGTATAATGTTACGCCTTTTAATATAAAATTAGAAGTAAATAGTGGTAACAATAAAATATTTATTTAAAAAAAACACGTAAAAGTGGTTTCGTGATATAGGACACAAGAGTTGCTTAAAGATGGTCACTCCACCTAAATAAAGAAAGCTAACACATTATTATTTTTGCAATGCATCTTTTATCGATCTAAATAAATAATTTACTTGTCAATTTCTCACTACGCTGAACTGTGCTTATGTATGTAGTTAGTGTTTATATTGCTTTATTTTATGTTGTATCCTTTGTAATTTCTAGATTTATATTTTCATAATGAAATGAACGTCTAGTCAGGGGTTCTGTTTAGTGAGGCGTTCATCAAAAAAATTCATAATGTATTGTAAAAAAGTAGTAAATGAATCAAATAAAGCAGTTTGATAATTAATGCAGAAATAAATGCTGTTCAATGATTACTTACTGCGTGGAAGTTATAACTATGTATTAATGCGTTATAATAATATATGTATGTTTATATGTAATATATAATAATAATAATAATAATAAAACCCTTATCCGCACCTCAATGGTGCATAGGGCACTGCTTCATATAAACGCAGTGTTATCTTGATTGTTTACACATGAAGGAAAGGTGATCAGCTCTCCGCTTCAGGTACCAGTCCTGGGTAATATTGAATAAATATTACAGTGAAAAAATCACTTATATTTATTTCCCCCCCCCCTGGAAATTGAACCCGGGACCTCCAGAACGGTAGCCGAGCGTGCTGATCATTACACTACTGAGGCGGACAATATGTAATATAGAAATAATAATAAAAATATATCATCGAAATATTCGTACTGTATTGAAGTAAGATAAAATTTAATATTTGAAAATTGTATTTAGGCGTAATATTTTGACGAGTTTGGCCCAACCCTGACACGAAGTTAACCCATTAACTACCAGCTACCCGACTTCTACCGCGCTAGACTCAATCTAAGAATCTACACAAAGCTCCGCTCGTTCGGTACAAGATTAACTCTTACCCGCGGATAAGTTATTATGACATTGATAACATTATCGGGAGTTTAACAATCAAACTTACATCAATGAGATAAATTAGGGATCCGAACTTATCTATAATCTGTAATAAGAAGTTAAACGCGTGGAGGATTACATATAATAACAGCGATGATAAATCAAGTCCGAGCTGAAGAAGAAATGAGGAATTTTCATACTAATGTTTAAATGGATATTACTGTACTTAGATTTGCATACATTTACATATCGCTCACTCCTTTCAACAACGTCATATTTCAAAAAACTTGATTTTTCAGGTATTCGTTTATAAAGTTAAAAAATATATTAAAATGTACTAAAAAATAAATATCAAGCCACTTTTCGAACTTTTTACTGTGCAACAAATCTTTTTAGGTAAATCCTGAATGTTTTTTCTACATTTGAAAAATATTTAGTATGTTTAAAAAAATAATTAAACAATACATTTTCTTCAAAATGCAAAACAACACTTTTTGCCCTGTAGCGGGTAAATATTAAGTTTAAAATATGCCGCTTTTGCTGGGATATAGAACATTTTCTGGGCATTTCGAAAAACATCCACAACTGAAAATTGACGATTTTTGATATATGACGTTGTTGAAAGGAGGGAGCGATATGTTTACTAAGCTTACCCATGGAAATAACCTTTTGGTTAGCAGAAAATTCGCGTATGAATGTAAATTCATATTATTCGTATTATAATAATTCTGCTTTGGCTATTTATTACATAAAAGTCCACCTCCATAGTGTAGTGGTTAGCGCGTTAGGCTACCATGCTGGAGGCCCCGGGTTAAATTAAATTCGTATAATAATTTTTTTATCTGTTTTCAATAATAAAACACAACTTAATAGACTCAAAAAATCAGTGTTTGATTTAACATTTAATATATAAATTAAAATGGAGTTCTACAAATTAAACGCCAAATATATAAATAAATTATCTACTATATTATCTATGATAAACACACTGTAAATAATACGTGATCCCTAACCATTATTAGAAATTTAGTAAAATATTTATTTACCATTTTTTTAATCGTACAGATTTGTAATTATATAGTGAGTGCCTTTGTGTACATAGAGTACAAGGCAAGGCAATATGTATTCTGCGTTGATTGGACTAAGTCGTAAATCGCTGGGTTAAATGTAGGAAAAAAATTAGGTATTCGTGATCAGCCGTTGTAAACATTATTAAAAACTGAAAAAATCCTATGCGACATTTGAATTTATGAGATAAGATTTGAAAATACTAATTGGGTATCGTATTCCTTGTTGAAAAACTGGCGGATAACAGTTATTCATTTAAAAATGACTTCCACATAAATACTAACCGTAAGCGATAGTTATTAATAAATACATGAAGTGTACGGTAAAATATATCCAAATATCTACTTAAAAAATGTTATAAATAAATACGTTTATGGCAGCGGTTTTTTATTGAATTATTTTTGCTAAAAAGTAACTAATATGATTTTATATTTGTGCATCTTCTTCCTGGCTCCATCCCAACTTATCGTCTTTGTTTGCTGTTGGAGTCAGCTCTCCTCATTTACAGGTTGCAGGTCCATCTATCATGGACAACATCACCTAGGCCATGCTTCGAATCATGTTATCTTTCTGTAGCATCCATGAATTCTTTGGTCTTCATCTAGATGTCTTCCGAGGAAGATCCGTGGCAATTGCCTTTTCTCTACCATACCATATGATACTATTGATATTATGATTTTATATTTGTGCACGTACTAAATTAATGAATTTTCCTAATAAAAACTCCCACAACCTGACATTTAACACGTATTTTTTTCGAGGGCATATTGTGCACTTCAGATTTTATAAATTTTATTAAAACTTTAAAATGTAACAATAAGAATAGAAATTTATAAACAAGAAATTTATAACATTTTGAGTGTGTCCAAATACTTGTTCACAAATCTGTTACATGCGAAATTATATCAACAATAAAATATTGATCTATTCAAATATTGAGGCTGAGTTCTCAAACCTTCAAATTCAGAACGCGACCGGTCGCGCTAGGGACTAGACGTCTTACCGCACACATTAAAAAAAAAAATTGACTGTTTTTAGAACATGTATAGATTTTTTTAACTCCTTACCTTTCAAAAACTCTTCTTTTCAGAGCTATCTACATATTTATTTATTTCGCATAATATCTAATTTTTTCTATACAAAACGGGGTTTTAAGCAAAAAAAATGTTAAATCATGTTTTACCTGTGTTTTTAGAAAATAAAGTTATGATTTATCATTTGTTGGACTTTAATAAGAAAAAAAATTATTATATGCAATTTTACTGTACAGGAACAAATAAATTAAATACAAATCAATTCCGTGGGTATGCCGTGTGACCGTTGAATACATTTATAACGTAGGCACATTTTATATATATAACGTGGTAATATTTTTCTTTCGTAAATTGGGTGTAAATAATATGTAAAGTGGGTGTATAATAATAAAATGAACAATGTGTTGCTTTGTAATTAAAGAAACGACAATAAAAGTTTATTCTTAATTAATCTTTACAATAATTTTTATATCTATCTGATTCTGACAGTTAATAATATTATATTTTTTCTATCGGATTTCTTTTGTTTAATTCTGTGCGACGCATGCGACATCTGGTGGTAGAACTGTTTTATGTAGGTACTATTTGTAAGTACTTAATAAAATGTATAGGTAGGTACCTAGGTATTTTATTACATCTCCCCCCTTGGGGAAGAAAATTCAAAGTAAAATTTTCACTCGTCCTCCGGATCATCTCCTTGTAGTGAAGGGACTGGTATAAGTTTAGTGATATGATAAAGGTTTGATTTTATTGTCGTTTTATAACGTGGTAATATTTTTCTTTTGTAAATTGGGTGTAAATAATATGTAAAGTGGGTGTATAATAATAAAATAAACAATGTGTTGCTTTGTAATTAAAGAAACGACAATAAAAGTTTATTCTTAATTAATCTTTACAATAATTTTTATATCTATCTGATTCTGACAGTTAATAATATTATATTTTTTCTATCGGATTTCTTTTGTTTAATTCTGTGCGACGCATGCGACATCTGGTGGTAGAACTGTTTTATGTAGGTACTATTTGTAAGTACTTAATAAAATGTATAGGTAGGTACCTAGGTATTTTATTACATCTCCCCCCTTGGGGAAGAAAATTCATAGTAAAATTTTCACTCGTCCTCCGGATCATCTCCTTGTAGTGAAGGGACTGGTATAAGTTTAGTGATATGATAAAGGTTTGATTTTATTGTCGTTTTATAACGTGGTAATATTTTTCTTTTGTAAATTGGGTGTAAATAATATGTAAAGTGGGTGTATAATAATAAAATAAACAATGTGTTGCTTTGTAATTAAAGAAACGACAGTAAAAGTTTATTCTTAATTAATCTTTACAATAATTTTTATATCTATCTGATTCTGACAGTTAATAATATTATATTTTTTCTATCGGATTTCTTTTGTTTAATTCTGTGCGACGCATGCGACATCTGGTGGTAGAACTGTTTTATGTAGGTACTATTTGTAAGTACTTAATAAAATGTATAGGTAGGTACCTAGGTATTTTATTACATATATACATAGGTATATTGCATATTTATTACGTAGGTACATTTACAATATTATTGCACCGATCAATTTTGCATCTAAAGTGAAGCAACTTGGTCTAGCCACAAGTCCAATAGATACAGACTGTATCAAAAGCCATGACATGTTTGTTCTATTAAACGTCATCAAATTCATACTTTCGCTCTACACGTATGCATAATGGTGATACTAAGTCGAGATTTTCATTGATATTTCAACATAGAGGAAGAATTTTGAAATAAAATAAATCACTTGTATAAGACCATTTCTTGAGATTTTTTAATACAATCTTTGTATTTTCAAATGCCGATGATAACATTAATACTTCTCGAAATTGATCGTGTTTCAATTAATAAACTCAAAAAGTGGATGCATGCAAGTATTTTATTTTTATATTTGTAGTTCTTAATCTCCACGTACAAAGTTAATGCCAAATCAATCAAAAATACCATATGGATTAAGATGTCTCATAATGTTGAGATATGGAAGTATTTATAACACTTGTGACCTGTAGTTGGCTAGTTGAACTTTACACTGTATAATATTCCACCCATAATTGACAACTAAATAACCCAAATTTGGTAGAGTTATATGTATATGTATATATATATATATATATATATATATATATATATATATATATATATATATATATATATATATATATATATATATATATATATATATATATATATATATATATATATATATATATATATATATATATATATATATATATATATATATATATATGCTTCGATTGAAAACTTACATTTGTATTTTTAGTGTTAAACTTCGTCGTAAATAGTCTTATAAATATCCAGACTTCGATTTTCCCTTATTAAATTTAAATTTTACTTGATAAATATCCATATACGGTATTTGAAAATGATGCAGAATGCATCGAAACACGTGTTAAATACATTTTAAGAAATAACCGTATTTACCAAGTAAAACTTAAATTAAAAATGAATAGATATTACCACTAATTGACTGCCGAATCAATTAATGAAATTAAATTTTTCCAACTCAATAGACATCTTCATCAGTATTGAAACATCAATAATAAACATGTCATAAGCCCTGTAAATGCCCAGACTTCCATATTCTTCTTCATCTATATTAAGATATCAAAAATGTATAATTTTTTTGATAAACGCACAAATAAACAAACTTTCAGGACTTTTCAAACAGTTTTATTTTAAATATCTGGTATCAGTACTTTTGTTCCCCCTGTTTGCGTCGTGCTTTATAGGATGAAGGCATAGTTACATGTACTCTATACCCATTCCACGCTATTCCGAAGGCTTCACATTCCAACCACCCCCACCCCCCTCCCCCGCCGACGAATTGAACGAACACACTAGTTAGTTCCGGTATACTTATGCACAAACCTACATATTACAAACACAAACTGTCGAGATTACGTATCATGAATTCACTACCTTTTTATTCTGTGTATGACCTTAAAATCTAAAGAAAAGCACTTATTTTTTGGGTCTTTGTAGATCCCTGAACTCTGCACAAATCGCTCACTCCTTTCAACAACGTCATACGAGTATATCAAAGATCGTTTTTTTCAGTTGTACATGTTTTCGGAATGTCCAGAAAATGAACTTTATCCCAAGCAAAAGCGGCATATTTTTAACTTAATATTTACCCGCTACCGGGCAGAAAGTGTTGTTTTTGCATTTTGAAGAAAAGGTATAGTTTAATTATTTTTTTAAATATATTAAATATTTTTCAAATGGAGAAAAAACATTCAGGTATTACCTAAAAAGATCTATTGCACAGTAAAAAGTTCAAGAAGAAACTTGATATTTATTTTTAATACATTTTTTTAAAACTTTTTAACTTTAAAAAAGATCTCCTGAATAATCATGTTTTTTTTGTATATGACGTTTTGAAAGGAGTGAACGAAATGTACGTACAGTCCTTGTGATATCCGTATTTGTAATTTATTTTTGCATTCCCTAATATATTTTTTTCCATTAATCTGATCGATTCATGGAAGGGATGTAAAAATCCTCATAATTCATTATGGGATATAACAACCCACTAAATTTATTTTTGGCTGGTTGGAAGATATTGATTCTTAGTCATTTGTTGGCCAAAGTAAATTTATTCCGTACAATAAATTCAATAGAATTATAAAAAAATAAGTCAATATTGAGTTTTTTTATTTTTTTTGCAAAAATGTTAGGAATTTTAGTATTTAACCTCTCACCGAGATTTTAATCTACCGGTTCAAGATGTACCCGTCTCTTCATGCATGTTAGACCTCGGCTTTTAGTGCATGTTGTTCTGCAATCCTTAGTGCATGTTGACCCTCTAGTCGACCAAAAACTTATTTGATCAATATTTTGTAGTGTGTGAATAGTGCTAGAATGGTGATGTGGATAATCTCCGATTCAGCGGCTTCACATGTTAGCCAATGATTTTGAAAGTATGATTTATTTAATATATTGTTATCCACCTTGAAGTCTGTACTTTCTCAGCATTTCTTCTCAATGTTATAATGGATAAATTTAAACGTTGTGTTTCAATATTATTAATATTTAAAGCATTTACTTTGTGGTTAGTCATTTTTACTTATTTA